>NW_026854646.1:0-16156 GCF_026571515.1 Ruditapes philippinarum | reverse complement strand
TGTTTCAGTTCTTACGGTTTTATGGTTTATGGTGCAATACATCATTATAAAATCAGTCATGAACTGTCTTCTAGATGTCCTTGTTCTACAAACAGTTAACAGATCGGATCTGATGGACCAGATGCATCATATGATACATCTCTTTTACTAGTCGTTTTTAAAGTAATGAAATTTGAATCGAGAAATATGTCATGAAGATCAAAACGCAATAATAAATGTCATAATAGATCTGATAGGGATAATCACAAACAGTAATATCGATTGCCCTTGAAGGGGATAAAATGAGAGAATACAAAGATTAGCAGACGACAAGCTATTCTTATCTGTGTGTCTCACTGTATAAATCTTTTGTAAAATTGTAGGTTTAACAGTTATTTTAAATACTTTGGTGTCAAAAGATGTGTTAAGTATATAATGTGACGAAGCTAAGATCCAATGCTTTCCATTGGTGTAATAAATTTTAAAATCGAACATCACAACAAACTAGCGGTTTAAAACGGCTTAATTTGTATTGTTTTAGCATAACAGATATCGATTTTACTAGACGATAAGGGAAACAATTCGTATTTTTTCACTCGATATAACTCGGTTAGTTACGTAGTTCATATCGAAAGTGTTTACATGGTTTGTGAGTGCATTGTCGGAAGAAAGAAGGCGTTTCCGCTCGGCGACTTTACATCAAGACTTCGCTGGGAAAAATTTGAAAAATATCCGAGTCCGTTCAGATCATTTTATTAGCGGTAAAATGTGTTTAATTTTTGACGTCAGTATATCATTTGCGGCAAACTAAGACGGCCTGCAGAAAGCGCAAAGAATGGCAGACCTTCCGAAAGATCGAGTACAACCATCTCCGCTTTTTGCCTGTTGTGGGATCAACGGGTTCTTGTTGAACAAACAGTTGGACTTTAAGTTATTTGCCCCAAGCGCAAGTCATACTTAATTATCAAACAATATAATCCTATAATTGTTATTTTGAGAGAAGTTTGCTTCCGATTATTTTATTTTCAGATGTTTTATATTTAGGAAGTAACATGATGTAAGGAAAGATCAAAACGCAATAATAAATGTTCATGCACCAAGTTGCTAAACAATACATTGTTATTTGTGCGCGCTTCGGTTCCTTACGGTACGTAAACAGTATTTTGGCCGATGGAAGTACAGGAAGGAAGTTTATTTCCATTGTTACTAAAATTGATATATAAGAACTTACTGACAACTTTATCCATTTAAAAGAAACTTCAGTATCTTGAGATATACAGCCCGATATCGCCCTTACAGTCCCATTTTTTGTATCTTCAAAAAGAAGGGGCTCATAGTCTGTAAATACATTAATTAATTAATTAATTAGTTAATTAATTATGGAAAAAATACGGTAATAATGTAAGAACAGAATTGTTTGATCATTTGGTGTTATATTCTTAGTGCTAAAAAGTATGCTTAGCCTGTCTCTATATCTGAGAGAAAGAAAGACATTGGGCTAATTCCACAGAACACGTTGTAATATATTCTTCCTGACACAACAATGAATATAATGTTTATTCTGTGTATTACACATTTCAGGACAATCATACGAAAACTAGACATACATTAAATATATTGATTATGCTAACCTGTAACTTTTATAATTTCAGAATCGCTGTCAGAACCGTCTGAACAAATCAACTTTCTCCCGTTGTCTTCCTTGGTTATCTCTGTAACTGTTAAATTGAATATGCCATGTCTATCGTATATAAAACTGTATTGTCCTTCATAGACAGGGGTTAAAAAACATTTATTTTGTGTACATTTTACAATTGGTATAACATCGGTTGCATTCATCCACGAAATGGCAAATCTGCTCTTCTTAAAGTTACAAGTAAGGGTAACATTTCTACCACATTCATATGACATCTCACCAGTCTCATTACCGGGTTTTTGTATAGAAATATTTCCGCCTGAAAATAAAAGAAAACAAATTCAAAACAACTTAAACGTTTTGAGAGTTTATCAATATTAGTTAAGAATAACCAAACGTATGAGGTTTGAGCATAAGAAATGAAAATTGAAACTCAACAGAAAATGACTGTTGTGCAATTTTCAATGTCTGAAACGATAGATATATGCTGTTTGAACTATACTACAGTCATATCTTTGGATTAATTAAGTAACGGTGAATGTGTTGTAAGTAAAACTCCCATACACCCAACTTAAACGTGTTCAGATCGAATATGACCATGAGAGGTAATATTTGTTATATCATCCTGGGGTCATAAAATTTATACAAATCTTGGTATTCAGTATAGTACAAATTAATTTCACTGGAATAATTCTGGCTAAAGTAACCATTAAGTGTCTATTTGTACGAATGTTGTTACAGGTTACCCGTGTTTCTTTTGATTATATGTGTTTTTTTATATAATTGAAATTTTAGGTTATATCGGAAGATAATAAAATAGATAAGGTGTGAATGGCATAAAAAGTTCTCGGATACCCATTATTGCCGTAACAGCCACGTGATGTTTATGTCATATGATTTAATTGTGTTTTAACAGATACGAAAAGAAAAAAAAACATAAGACAAAGCTATGTTATCTTATATCGTATCAAAACAAATATTTACATGTATCTTTTATGCTAGTGTCAAAAGATTACGAAACAAAAAGTGTAAAACCTTTGTTATGTTTGTGTCAATCATAGTTTTGTTTATACGAATTTATTTTAGTTCGACTGTGTTGGAGTCTATAAGTTTCTTGAAAACTCTCGGTTCCGTTCATGGAATGAAACAGAACAAAGCAATGAGTTTAATTTCTTGCTCATTTAAACAAAGGCTTGCCCCTGACGGGGTTGAGTAGTATAGGGGTCGGTTTGGCCCCAAGACTGCGCATGCGCGGCGCCATATTGGATTCTTTATTTAAAATGACATCATCGTTCTATTTTTAGAATGACATCATCGTTCTATTTTTAATCTCCTGGAAGTATACGGAGCTGACTCGTATACACGATCCTAGCGCTTGAATCGCGGACATTGAAGGTCAGGTCCTCGGTCCTAGACGGAGAGATAAATATCATCATTTATAAAACAAATGTCTGTAAATAAATACCTGCTTAACATTTTAATTAATAAAAGCAAATAAACTAGAATTTAAAAAAATACAAATAGCTTATGTTTTTAATATGGTCAAAATAAATAATATACATTGAATAAAAATAGTACTTGTTTACTTCTAGGCGGCCCGAAACCAAATGACACAAATCATCAGTGTATTATTTCTAAATACTCTGATCACGAGTGTATCAAACGTGATCATAGTCACAGTGTCTGGCGTATGTTTATTTAGGGACGGATGTGCGGACAATGCTCCATTCAACTGTCAAAGTTAATCTCTTTAAAGTCGCCACTTGGTCTGGCGTATGTTTATTTATGGACGGATATGCGGACAATGCTCCATTCAACTGTCAAAGTTTATCCGTCTAAAGTAAAAGCGGGTTAGCAATAAGCTATTGAAGTGTCAGTTTACCACTGGGGCATAAGTTTAAACTCATTTTGGAAAAGAAATGCCAACATGTTTTTAAAACTGATCACCACGAATGTGCAAAATTATAAAAAAAACTATTATCAATGGTATCTAAAACCGACGAAAATACAACAGAAAAAACGTTTTTCGTCTTTTGTGCAACATTTTACGATATACATTTTGATTTTTTTCGCATCAAATGATAGACCTGCCAGAATGCTTCGAAATAAACCCTAGGTTCTCGATTCGATTTTTAGCCGTTCTCGAGTTATGGCCCTTTAGCGATTTTTAAACCATTTTTTAAGTCCATAAAACACTTAGATTTATATACCGTTTGAAAGATCTCTGCGAGTAGATACAGAAAATGTATTATTATATGGATCTATCTTTTACCGTTTCTGAGATAGGAATATGGCAGACAAAATCACTCATGCGTATAAATACGTATAACTTTTTCGTTACTGGACATAACATAGGCATGTTGCATATCAAACGAAAGGTCTTGACAAATGCTACAAGCTCGTACTGTCAAACCGGAAGTGAAATCACTCATGCGGCGTAAAAATTATTAAAATAACCAAAATAAGCTTTCCCCCAGTCTTTACTCCTCGCCTATTAAACTATTTATGAAAAGTTTCTATAGCCTATCGTTAAACGGTTCAGTTACGACAGGTTAAAACCGGTTTTGCTATTTTTGATCAGCCAATGAAATTGAAGAACGATGACGTCTAAAAATAGACAGCCTCGTTTTGAACCCACTCTTTTTCATCAACCAATGAAAAGTGGAGAAGCATGACTGGATACATTTTGACATAATGTATCTAGAAAAAAACGCCTTTTTGTCTTTTATGCAACACTTTACGATATTGATTTTCAAAATATTTGTTTCATTTGATAGACCTGACCAAATGCACCGAAATAAACCCTAGGTTCTCGATTCGATTTTTAGCCGTTCTCGAGTAATGACCCTTTATTGGTTTTTTAAACCAATTTTTCAAAGTCCATAAAACCCTTAGATGAATTTACCGTTTGAAAGATCTCTGCGAGTAGATACAGAAAATGTATTATTATATGGATCTACCTCTTACCGTTTCTGAGATAGGAGAGTTTGAATATGGCAGACAAAATCACTCATGCGGAAAAACGCGCATAACTTTTTCGTTTATGAACGAAACATAGTCGTGTTTGGTATCAAATTGGCGATCACGTGGTTGTTTTGGCGGTGGTGGTGGCGATTGTGGTGGTGGTGGAGATGGTGGTGGTGGTGGAGGAGCAGGAGATGAATAGAAGACAGAATCTGTTTCCAATCATACATGTTTATTGATAAAATATTTGCAGAAAAACATATTCTTTTTTAAACACACGTATTAAAATCTGATTGGCTGCTATTTTTGGCATGACGTTATTCAACTATTTATGTTATAAATAGTCACGTGACCAAAATCATTGGTCAAATAATCCTTCTGTCTGATTGGTTACATTCAGTCCGTAAGAAAAGAGAAACTGCTGTTAGATTGGACAATGTCATTTCTAAATTTAGATCAGCGCATGCGTATAATGAATCGCAGTGGTGACTTCAGTCATTTGGCGATTGGACGTCATAGAGTAAACATCATTACGCAGTAAGTTGAGTTTATATTTCAAGTACAGTATTTTCAATGAAGAATGTTTAATAGATATAGAGCGCTTATGCACTAGTGATTTTTAGTCCGTATTCATAAAGAGCGCCTTAAAACATTTCGTACAATACCAAACATGACCGGGTTATATTGACTAAGGAAGGCGTAAATCCACATTTTACGCTTGAGTGATTTTACTTCATTTCTCGGGCCCTATCCGAATCAGCGATACAAAAGTATACATTTTCTGAATCTAGTGAGTAATACCTTTCCGTCGATACAGGTATTGATAAGATCGGTCCGTTGGTTGGGGGAAAAAATGGATTTCACACACAAGTGACTTGACATCCGGTTTGATCGCGTGACTAAAATGTTCTCGTCAAGACCTTCAATTTGATACCAAACACGACTATGTTTCGTTCATAAACGAAAAAGTTATGCGCGTTTTTCCGCATGAGTGATTTTGTCTGCCATATTCAAAATCTCCTATCTCAGAAACGGTAAGAGGGAGATCCATACAATAATACATTTTCTGTATCTACTCGCAGAGATCTTTCAAACGGTAAATACATCTAAGGGTTTTATGGACTTTCAAAAATTGGTTTAAAAAACAAATATAGGGCCATAACTCGAGAACGGCTAAAAATCGAATCGAGAACCTAGGGTTTGTTTCGGTGCATTTGGTCAGGTCTATCAAATGAAACAAATATCTTGAAAATCAATATCGTAAAGTGTTGCATAAAAGACAAAAAGGCGTTGTTTTTCTCTAGATACATAATGTCAAAATATATCCAGTCATGCTTCTCCACTTTTCATTGGTTGATGAAAAAGAGTGGGTTCAAAACGAGGCTGTCTATTTTTAGACGTCATCGTTCTTCAATTTCATTGGCTGATCAAAAATAGCAATACCGGTTTAAACCTGTCGTAACTGGACTGTTTGACGATAGGTTATAGTAACTTGTCATAAATAGTTTAATAGGCGAGGAGTAAAGACTGGGGGAAAGCTTATTTTGGTTACTTTAATAATATTTTATGCATGAGTGATTTCACTTCCGGTTTGACAGTACGAGCTTGTAGCATTTGTTAAGACCTTTTGTTTGATATGCAACATGCCTAAGTTATGTCCAGTAACGAAAAAGTTATACGTATTTATACGCATGAGTGATTTTGTCTGCCATATTCAAACTCTCCTATCTCAGAAACGGTAAAAGATAGATCCATATAATAATACATTTTCTGTATCTACTCGCAGAGATCTTTCAAACGGTATATAAATCTAAGGGTTTTATAGACTTTAAAAAATGGTTTAAAAATCGCTAAAGGGCCATAACTCGAGAACGGCTGAAAATCGAATCGAGAACCTAGGGTTTATTTCGAAGCATTCTGGCAGGTCTATCATTTGATGCGAAAAAAATCAAAATGTATATCGTAAAATGTTGCACAAAAGACGAAAAACCTTTTTCTGTTGTATTTTTGTTCAGTTTTAGATACCATTGATAATAGTTTTTTTATAATTTTGCACATTCGTGATGATCAGTTTTAAAAACATGTTGGCATTTCTTTTCCAAAATGAGTTTAAAATTATGCCCCAGTGGTAAACTGACACTTCAATAGATTATTGCTAACCCGCTTTTACTTTAGACGGATAAACTTTGACAGTTGAATGGAGCATTGTCCGCATATCCGTCTATAAATAAACATACGCCAGACCAAGTGGCGACTTTAAAGAAATTAACTTTGACAGTTGAATGGACCATTGTCCGCACATCCGTCCCTAAATAAACATACGCCAGACACTGTGACTATGATCACGTTTGATACACTCGTGATCAGAGTATTTAGAAATAATACACTGATGATTTGTGTCATTTGGTTTCGGGCCGCCTAGAAGTAAACAAGTACTATTTTTATTCAATGTATATTATTTATTTTGACCATATTAAAAAACATAAGCTATTTGTATTTTTATCCCCCGCCGAAAAGGCGGCGGGGGATATAGAAATAGTCTCCGTCCGTCCTTCCGTCCGACATTTTTGTCCGGAGCATATCTCTAAAAGTATTTGAGTAATCAACTTGAAACTTCATAGGTGGATAGACCTTATTAAGGAGGAGTGCAGTGCACAAGAATAATAACTCTACCCTGCATAATTTTTGAGTTATTGCCCTTTGTTATTTTTCAAAATTGATTTTTGTCCAGAGCATAACTCCAAAAGCCTATGAGATATCAACATGAAACTTCATAGGTGCATAGATCTCACTCAGGAGGTGTGCAGTGCACAAGAATGATAACTCTACCTTTCATAATTTTGAGTTATTGCCCTTTGTTATTTTTCACACTTAATTTTTCACCTGAGTGGAGCATAACTCAAAAAGTGTTTGACATATCAACATGAAATGTCATAGGTGGATAGATCTTATTGAGGAGAAATGTTGTGCACAAGAATGATAACTCTACCTTTTATAATTTTTGAGTTATTGTCCTTTGTTATTTTTCATTCTTAATTTTTCAATTCAATTTTTTTCTCAAAAAGTATTTGAGGTATCAACTTGAAACTTCATAGGTGGATAGATTTTAATGAGGAGGGATGCAGCACACAAGAATGATAACCTACCCTGCATTATTTTTCAGTTATTGCCCTTTGTTATTTTCAGCCATCAGTATTCACATAGGTTTCAAATCTGTAATCACTATAGCCATCAGTTTTCATTACCAAAAGACCTCTTAAAATGGAATTATTCTGCTGTACTACATATACATTCTTCCAATGAGCAAACATATTCGGCGGGGGGATGGCCATGTTGACATGGCTCTTGTTTTTAATTCTAGTTTATTTGCTTTTATTAATTAAAATGTTAAGCAGGTATTTATTTACAGACATTTCTTTTAAAAATGATGATATTTATCTCTCCGTCTAGGGCCGAGAACCTGACCTTCAATGTCCGCGATTCAAGCCCTAAGATCGTGTATACGAGTCAGCTCCTTATACTTCCGGGAGATTAAAAATTGAACGATGATGTCATTCTAAAAATAGAACGATGATGTCATTCTAAATATAGAATCCAATATGGCGCCGCGCATGCGCAGTCTTTGGGCCAAACCGACCCCTATACTACTGGGTTGAATAGAGAGAAATAAAGATTCCCACAAGAAGAATGCACGGCTCGGTTTGATTGAGTCTGTTCATGGACGGTACTGTCAAGTGCAAACTACCGGCCACGCCACTAGCTACGGCTTAAACATTATTCCACATTTAATATGAAATGGTAAAATTTGGATGTTTTGAAACATCCGCAGATGTGTTCATACGGCGGTTATAATGGAATCTTCAATGGGACACGTTAGTGCCATTCCATGAAAAGCGGCGTATAGTCCCCAAGTAAAAGAATGTGTGTGCCCAAAACGTAAAAACAATGGGCGGAACTAAACAAAATTGAAATTTGAAAGGGGATCGGAGGACTCACGCGTGTAAATCATAGAAAACGTAATAACACGTCACTTTTATATATGTGACACATAAGTATCAAGAAGAGATAAGGGAACAAAAGTCATATATCTGTGACACGTGGTGTTTAAAAATATCAGAACAAATAGTCACATATCTTTGTCACGTGGTGTATATAAGCAGCGAAACAAAAATATATATCTCTGTCACGTCGGTGTTAATAGATAACGAGAGAAAAAATTGACACAAGAGCTCCATAGAATACTTGATTAATAACGTGTACAAAAAATACAAATGACATTGAATTGTTGAAAAATTTTACTAAAATAAAAATATCCCGGAACTCGGAAAATGTGAGTTTTCCCATCTTCTCCAGGGGTACTTAAGGCCTCAATAGACGGTAGGATTTAGTTGTACAGCACTAATTAGAGATAAGATGTACAATTTTCAAAGCTTTAAAACACTTGCATTCAGACGGTAATTCTACACTGTAAGAATCATCTGAGGTTTCCCCTAAAAAGGATCCCTTTACATTGATCCTTTACATACTTTACTCACTAAATACTTGTTTCGCCATGAGTAATGATTGAAACACCTCCATTTAAAAATATATATATATTTTTTTAATGTGAAGCCTGGCCGAGACTCAAACCTAGGACCCTCGGAATACCGTACTGCGGCTCTACTGACTAAGCTATCTGGCCGCCTACAAACGTCCACTCCCCTAATTAGAGAACAATTCAATACCGTGACATAATCATTTTCGAAACATTTGGGATTCGAACATAACACAACTTTGGGTCTCCTGAAGAGTTTTTCAACATCATTTTTATCCCATCTTACTACTATGTTTACCTTTTAGCCCTAATTGTTCTGGAATTTCATTCATTACACCCATTATCAGGAGATAATTTGGTTATCTGTTACTTGTCATTGTGGGAGGTCTGTAAAAAATCTGTACGACAAGATTTTCAAAATAGAACATGTCCTATCCCTTACATCTAGACTTTAGGTTTTCGAAATCAAGAAATAGTAACCTTCACACATGAAGATTTGTCTAAACATCTTAGTTTTAATTGGTGTTGTACTCTAAAATCCTACCGTCTGTTGAGGCCTTTAACAAACACACAGCCACACTTTGAAAATACTTTGTTTATCGACAATATGGTAATAAAACATTAGTCTTACCTGTAGTGAAATTTAATATTTCAAATACAATTAATGTTGTAGGTACTAATCCCTGCCAAACCATTTTGTACCTTTCTTTTCTTACACCTTATGCTAAATGCACATTCTAATTTCCTTTACAACGAAACGAAAGATGATATATTTAAAGTTTACTACAATATGTATTTCTGACATGTTGCCAAAAATACAGGCGACTTTAACAAGCATGAACGATATCTTATAATGAGATGACATTGTAAACAAGTTATAAACCGTACACGATGGTAAATATAATAATACAAAACATTGGATGTTTTCATGTCGGTTGAATATTGTTTTACGTTATTGATTTAACTTCTCTAAACTTCCTATAGAATTCGAAAAACATTCCAATGTTATTGATTTTCAACGATCTATAATTATTAATGAAAAATGATAGGTATGAAAATATACCCGATTATAATAAAAATAGAGGAAATTTATGAAATAAACTCGTAATATACGTAAGAAATATATTACACATAGTGAAATAAATGCGTTGTGCTACAAGTGTGTGCCTTATTTTAATATATAGTCAAGTGGATGCAATGAGTTCTTTCAATTTAATCATGTCGAAACAACTTAAAAATGCAGATGAATGTCAATATACAAACATATATTCTATCAAAAAGCAAAGGACTATATCGATTTGAAGTTTTATATTTGTAGACCTTTTATTCAATAAAATGACAAAAATCTATCAAAATGTTATTAGTATTGGATTACCCTTTTGTTCAAACTATTTTAACAAACTTTACATATCAATTACATTTTACGCTATGCCTTGTGCTTAAACATCGGACATGCTGAGGTTTAAGCAGATACTTAGAAAATAACCAATAATACATGTAAATTTGCCAATTTAGCGTGAGGGCGACTTAGATATTATTTTGGCTTATTCTTCTAAGCTACGTACGTTTCTGTTTTTCATTTAACTTTAAAGGAAACGGAGAGCTTCATCATTTTTATCTTCATTTCATTTGTAATCGCGGGCCAAAAAAGGATCATTTAATCGAGAATAAAACTGTTGAAATTGACTTTGAATTAGTGTCTCTATCTAACATGAGCGCGTGAAGTAAAGTCCACTAGACACAGCGCGGATATCAAAAGCTGTCGTGCTATAACTTCTCTTTCACATAGAATCATTAACAAACAAGATGTTTTTCGGCGGGAAAATGTAAATTATAAAATGAATATTAATTAATTGCCGTAGAAAGTGTTGTAACATGTCATTTCAATGTCATAGTTTACTGTATTATGTTTATTTATTGGCATTTAAGCTTTAAGATACTGGAATAATTACAAGAGCTGTCAGTAGGACAGCAACGCTCGACTATTCTAAGTGCTTGATAGTAAAAGAGCCTTGATAATATAAAATTTTCTGAGTTAATAACAAAAGGACAAAAAATTTCTTTAAATCCACGTTACAGTTATAGCCCTTGGAGAGAGTCCTATTATGCTCTCAAAAAAGAGTATAAAATTTCAACTTGTTTCAATAGAAAATGAAAAAATCTGAGGTGGTATGCAAACCTTAATGTAAATTTCAAGTTGAAAAAGGGGCATTATTCTGTCAAAATGCTTGATACAGTTACCTCCTCCTGTCTACAGGTTGGGGTTATAATAGTGAACAAGTGTGGAAAGTTCCAAAGCCATATGTCAATGGACTTTGAAAATATTTGAGGAATTACAAAATCTTTAACATAAATTCTAAGACGAAAAAGGGGCATAATTCTGTCAAATTGCTTGATAAGTTACCTCCTCGTGTCTACAGGTTGGGGTCATGATGGTGAACAAGTGTGCAAAGTTTCAAAGCCATATAACTTTAACATAAGTGGTTACGCCGACGCGGACTCCGACGCCGACGCTCGGGTGACTACAATAGCTCTACTTATTCTTATCGAATAGTCGAGTTAATAAATAACTTTGGAATATTTTATTGTAAGTAAATACATTCAATAAGCCAGTCATATTGTTTTTTCTTAATATCATCTGAAACAGCTCAGAAAAAAGCAACAGTTTTTTTTACTTTCTTTAGCTTCTAATGATATATTTCCTCCTTTTTTTATGTATCACTGTATTTTGAGAGACACATGAGTATCTATCTGTATAATCAATATTTAGCTCATTTTAATTATATTAAAATTGATATATTTGATAAGAGAAATCGCGTTCTAACACAAATAGACTAAACTAGAGCGGTAATCCGTTATACTTTATTGAGTTATTCAGAAACAAAAGCAAATCTTTCTCCATGTTTCTGCTAATTACATTTTTTGACGTTATTTAGCCAAATTTTCTGTAGCTGCCCCTAAAAAAGGCCAACATGGCAAAATTGAAAGTGTTGCCTGTTCATAGACGGTACTGTCAAGTGCAAACTACCCCACGCCCTCTAGCACCGGCCTAAGCAGAATTCAACATCTAACATTTTGAACTTTGAAACATCCGCAGATGTGTTCATATGGCGGTTATCATGGAACCTTCAGTGATACACGTTAGTGCTATTCTATGTAAAGCGGCATATGGTCCGAAAGTAAAAAAAATGCATGTGCCCTAAACGAGAAAACAATGGGCGGAACTAAATAAAATGGATTTTTAAGGGGATCAGAGGTGTTGAAGCCTGCATGCCAAAAGACAAATTTAAAAAGCAGACTACATATCCTAAGGGTGATTCAACAGTATTCAAGTGAGGAATACTGGAACCACTTAACACGAAAATAGCCGAAACCGAAAAGAAAGACTAAATTAAGTTTTACTTAATACGTTTGAAACATTTGTCATGTTTACATTAACGGGTGCGCGGGAAATCACGTGACGGAAAATGTACTTTTGACTGTACGGGTAATGGTTTACACGGTCGTATGGCAGAAAACGGCCTTAATTAAATTCGACTAAGGCGTACGACCGTGTTCATAAAATGACCCTTTTGATAATCGCAAGTTTGGTCGTTAGTACCCGTCTTTGTTGATAAAACGGCTCTATTAAGTATGACTGGTCATAGTTTAAATTCAAAACTGTACGTTATTAATAATGCCCGATTTTTTTCAATTGTTATCTCCCATTGCCAAAAGTTGCAGACTTTTTGGTGGTCAATGTATAATAAAATTGAAAAAAAATGAAAAAAAAGGTTCAACATAACAGCAGATTTAGGTAAATTATCAAATATTTTAATATATATAAAGGAAAAAATATTATCAATATGTAAAAGACTTTGGTCAATATTCGTGAATATAATATTATTATTAGATTTGTTTTTCTTATCTGGGCATATTATATGTTGGGAATGACCTTGAAAATGGCGTAATGCAATGTAGCCAGGATTAGTTTTCAGTAACACGCTTTCTTTTACTTGGGTATCGTACGCTGCTTTTCGTGGAATGGCACGTCAGTGTCACTTTGAAGGTTCCATGATAACCGCCATATGAACACATCTGTCACAGTGGATGTTTCTAAATTCAAAGTTTTGCCATTTCATGTTTAAATGTTTAATTCTGCTTAAGCCGAGGCTAGGGGACGTGGACGGTAATTTTCACTTGACATTACCGTACATGAACATGCTTAATAAACCGAGCCTGCAACATTTTCGATTTTGTCGTTTTGCACTTTCTTAAGGGATTCTTATTTTCTCTATATTATCTTATAATTTGATTTTAAACGGTGTTGCACTATGACGTGTTGTACTATGCCATATCACGGTACGTAGAAACTTAATCACATGACTCAGTCTAGACATCTGTTTTTGTTAAACTTCTGTTTGAAAGACCTTGACTCATATAGTTTTTTTTTACAGTAAGTGTAATTAGGACCCCGCAATTTAAAGGTCTTCGTTTTGGTTGTTGTTGTTGGGTTTTACGTCGCACCAACACAGTATAGTGACTTTCCAGTTTTACTGATGGAGGAATGTCTCAGGTATCCCGAGTGCATTATTCCACGAATGGACACCTGAGTAGAACCATCGACGTTCTGTCCAAAGTCCTTTTTTAGCTTGAATTCAACTACCTTAACCGATCTTAACGGACGCCCTTCTCAATTTAGTCAGAAATATTAAGATTGCAGATGAGGAAAATAATGTTGCAATGACAAACTTTAGATAATATTTGCTTATTTTGATTTACAACATTGAGATTTTTCCTTCAGATTAAAGTGATATAGTATTTTCAGTGTTGGTACTTTGAGAAGGTTTGTGTGTCTAAATCAAAACTACTGATTTTCAGCAATCCTGTTACAGTTTTAAGACAGAGCTGTTATTTGAACCTTGAACCTGTCTGTAAGTTCATCAACTGTAATTGTGTTGTTGTTGTTGTTATTGTTGTTGTTGTTGTTGTAATTGCAGATGAAAGGAAATTGAACTTCGAGTACAGATGTTAAAACAAATTATAGTTCTGCTTAGCAAAGCATGAGAATAAACATACCTATATGTTCAAGCTAAGGGGGGCACAATTCTATAAATGCTTAAGGGAGCGTCATTTAGGCAGACTGACAATAATTATGATGAAATCACAGACAATATACATGTATACAAAAAATCAGCTGCATTTACTATTATTGTGTTATAGACAAATTTAAAATATTTCAGTTTCAGAGAAACGTTGAACCTGAAGTCAAGTTTCTTTTATAGTCTGATAAGTTTACCCTGGCAAAACGAATAGAAAAGGAGTGAACGACAAGAATTTTTGACTTGTTATATAATTGATCTTTTTTCATTTTTTTCTCTGAGATGAATTTACGCGACATCTAATTTCATATGTCCATTCACTCAAATATAAACGATTCATTCCTCAACAAGAAATTGTTGAATAAAAACACATGATGCCCTGCATCATTGCTGGGCAGTGTTTCTAGAAACGGATTAAACGTTACAAAATATATAGTCTGGAATTTCCAATGTTTTCCTTCACATTCTTCTTCCCCTCCTCCTCTGCTGTACCATTTGATGTTGTGGATAGAAGACTGCATCCTTCAGAAACAAAAACAAAACAGCGTGCCATGTGATATTTCATTTCATAAAATATATATCTAATTAACCAATCTCATTAATATAAAATCATCGTTACTCTTTGATCTTCCCTACCTAGCGAAGGGTAGTGGAGCGATAATTAGGATATGGCTTTAATGAGTTTGCTAATTAACATAGTTTTTAACATAACATCTTTGAAATGTGTATTGAAAAATGCTAACAGTAAAGCTATAGTTATTGATTGATTGTTACTTTTTAATAATATTTTAAGTATCACGAAAAAACGCTTACATTACAGATAGGTAATTGATTGATTGATTGATTGATTGATTGATTGATTGATTGATTGATATAGAAAGCTACTTACAATTACAAAAATGGATGCCATTAGCAATGCCTTTGACCTCACATCGAGACCTAATGGAACTGTAAGAGCAATTAGCATTTTGATAAATAAGAACAGTGAAACTAATATGGGCAAAATAACGTCCCCTTGCCTAAAGCCTACAGTGTCTTAAAAAACGTCGGAATAGGTATTCAACAATGCAACACAAGACTTTTAACTTTTAATATAACTTAACAGTGTCTTTTTTGATAATTAAGTCTCCATTCAGAGTTTGACAACATTGAAATTTTTGTTGCGATTCAATTTCAACATAAAAAAAACTTTCCGCCCATCGAACTTCACATGTATACAACCTATGAAAACATCGTTTACATTATCAAAATAACATAACACATGTTTACTCGTATCTTTAACATTGTTATAGTGGCTGATTTGCGTCATGTCTTATTGTCGCTCCGCGGGGAGCCGGACGAAAACACGAAAATACAAAAAAGTCACTACTTAGTCGTGTTATAGTGTTTTAGCCTTGCAACCGCTCGGCAAAACTACGACAAAGTGGTGACTGTGTCATATTTTCGTTATTTCGCATTTGTGCCCTGCTGAGTAAAGTATTGATTTTGTCGTATTTTCGTGTGTTCGTCCGTCGCCCGGGGAGAAAATATGACATGGCACAAATCAGTCACCATAAATTATTCTTTCATTTCAGAAACAATTACTCTAGATAAGGTACAAAGATGCACACTAAGGATATTTTTTTCTATGAAAGTACTTGATTGTTTTACTCAATTTGTTATTTTTCAATTACTCTCTTTTGGTCAATTTCAATGTTATTTTGTGCCAAATTTAAGTTTCTGATATCTTGAACTCAAAAACATGAATTTTTAGAATTGAATATCGTAGCTGTTTATCATTTTATTTTTCTATTTTTAGTGTGAATTTATCTTGTATTTAGAAACAATAATCTAATCAGACATAAATGTACATCATAACCCAGATTCTTACAATTTCAAAACTAAAATTTAAATGCTGAAACTATCAAGTGACAAGTAGTTTTACATTTAAGGTTGAAATCCTTCTGTCTGTAATAAAAAATC
>NW_026854645.1:0-71605 GCF_026571515.1 Ruditapes philippinarum | reverse complement strand
ATCAACTTATAAATTGAAATTTTGAAACAATACATCGATGAAATTGTTTCATATATTTTAAAATTGAATTAATGTATTGGTACTTCGGTTTCATATAAGGGCATCTGGTTCCATACATGACTTACTTGGATCCATATATCGAAGATCTGGTATCAAATAATGTGATAATCAACTTATATATTGATATTTTGGTTCAACACTTTGATAAAATGGAATCATATATTGTAAAATGAATTTATATATTGATAATTCGGTTTAATATAAGGACACATGGCTCCATATATACATGGCTACTTTGATTCCATATAGTGAAAAAATGCTATCATATTATGTGATAATCAACTGATATATTGCTACTCTGGTTCCATAAATTGATTAAATGTTTTCATATATTGTAAAAATTAATTAATATATTGATAATCAGTTCCATATAAGGACATCTGGTTCAATACATGGTTACTGTAGTACCATATATCGGAGAATTGGAACCATATAATGTAAAATCAACTTATATATTGATACTTTGGTTTCATGCATTGACGACTTGATTTTAAATATTGAAAAATGAATTATTATATTCATAATTCGGATTCATATAAGGATATCTGGTTCCATATATGGCTTCTTTGGAACCATTTATTGAAGAATTGGTATCATATATTGATAAAATAAACTTATATATAGCTACCTTGGTTTCATACACTAGCGGCATTGTTTCATATGTTGTACTTTGGATTTATATAATGGTTTCTGATTTAAAAAGAAGGTGTTTTCAATTCATACATTGTCGAAGTGAACTTATATATTATCCACATGGTTAAATTAATTGAAAAAGAATTATAAAAGACAGCCATGGCTTTCCATAGCCTCACACAGGGTTAAACGGTTGTGGCAATTCTGACTGCGAGCATGAGACATGTTAGAGTTCCCATAATCTCACATGAACAGATTAAATAAGGCCAGTTCAACCATTACTTTCATAATATCCTTTTTTTATTTCCAACTATAACTTCATACGATGGCATAATTTTAAATATTTCAGGTCTACTGGTTTAATCGCTGGTGTCTGTGTAGGTTGTATTGGTGTGATAGTGACCGCAGTTGCTGTAGGTGTGTATGTATGGTTGACGTTAAAGAAGAAGCGTAAGTCAGGAATTGAACCTCAGTCAAATGGCAACGCGAACATAGAACTTCAGTTAAACAACAATCCTGTAGGTCATTCTAGAATAAGTATTAGAAACGTTTCTCCCTGTAAGTATACATTTAAGTATGTATGAGTGTGTAATAAAAATGTTAAGATCACTACAGTGAAACTGTTCAATGATTATGTCTGTTTGAACATTAAATGAGCCGTGTCATGACAAAACCAACATAATGGGTTTGCGACCAGCATGGATCCAGACCAGCCTGCGCATCCGCGCAGTCGGATCAAGATCCATGCTGTTCGCTATCAGTTTCTCTACTTAAGCGAACATCATGGATCCTGATCAGACTGCGCGGATGCGCAGGCTGGTCTGGATCCATGCTGGTCGCAAACCCATTATGTTGGTTTTGTCGTGACGCGGCTCAAATTTTCATCAATCAAAACCTATCAATCTGTTATATGTTTAACAGGACACCAAGTTCATTAACTTAAGGTTTGTGTTGTTAAAAGTTACGCTACAATTTTTTAGGCTAATTGTTTCTTTTATTTTTAACATTGAATACATATAGTTGATTACATGCATATACAGTATGTCCCGAACAATGCGCTGTTAATTTAAAATAATTTACCTTGAATATTTTCATATAACCTAAACATCATATCTGCATGTTTTTTTATATGAGCGAGCATAAACATGTAACAATTTTTGTTTTAAAGCGCTGTCACATAACAGTCATGATATGCCGCCACCGTACAGTCCAAGTTTGACTAGACCAGCACAAGGTCCAGGTTTGAATCCTACAAGACCAGTATCAGGTCACTCCCAAACATCGCAAGTTTCGTGTATAAATGAACCTGACAGAATAGGAAAACCATCTCTACAGCCACCCCCATACAGACAGAATAGGAAAACCATCTCTACAGCCACCCCCATACACTGCACAAACAATGAGGTCACCGGCACGTGCCGGGCGACTAGCTCCGCGTGTATACACGTTTCAACCATCACCGGCAAGAAGTCTTGCACCGTCAAGGGCTTGGTAGATAGTTTATACGAGTATATTATACAAAAGTACCAGTGTGCCTGTAACGGAGTTTATATGACTTTTATCAACAGATTACAGTAATAGAAAACGTCTAATAAATTACTATTTTGTTACAATATGTTAATAGGAAGACCAGGTTTTGGCAATTGCTATAAAACAGTACTAAGAAATCATTTTAAATTTGTTATCATTCAGCTATAGGGAACATCATCCTGACATCATCCTCACAATCCAGTTATACTGTAGTTTCGCCCAACTGTGTGGCAAAGATACTTTCCTATATTAAATGTAATATTTTCCAAAATCAAATGTATGACATTGCCCCTTTACACGGACCTGACTTTATTGGCTGAAGATTTACATATCACCTTGAAAATAAATGCATTTTGAACTCATTTTTGGTTATAAATCGTACTCTATAGTCTGTCTCATCCCTAATGAAAATGAACTTTTTCCTGGTATGAAATAACAAAACGTGGTTGAATGATGGCAAAAACCTATCTTTGTTAACTAAAAAAAGATTGCATTTGTGAAAAAATGCTTTGCCACCGCAATATACAACACTAATTCTGGAACTGTGCATTGTGCATGTAGTAGAAAATTATACATGTAGCTCTTACTACAAAAAGACCCTGGGTCAAAATTAAAATCTAGGTCAAAGTCCAATTTTACATCTGAAACTGTGATATAAGTCCAAATATTATAAGTTAAGCTGTGTTTACAAAATGTATGTCACTTGGTCAAAATCTAGATCAACAAATATTAAAGTTCAGTTGTGCTTCCAGTTCCTTAAAAGTTGTAGATTAAAAATAAAATAGGGATAATGACCCCAGGGAAGTGCGCTTATTCGACCCCACAAATTGTAACACTTGGTAGAGATTTAGTAGACAATATTTCATGTCAATATCTTAGCTCTAGCCCTTGCTGTTGTGGAGGACAATATCTTCGTAAATTTTACTATATGTATAAAACGAAAACGAGGAACCCCAAGGAGGGACATCAGGGCATTATTTCAGCAACCTTGTTAGAGGTCAATTAGTCTATGTCACATGCCAAATATACACGCTTTTGTAGATTTTGAGGAAAAGATTTTTTTTATTTTTACTATAAATATAGATATCACAAAGAGAAAATCCATGAAAAACAAAGGCAGGGTCAATAGTGACAGAGATCCATAAAACAATGTTTCATGCAAAATATCTAAGCCCTAGCCCATACAATTTTGATGGAAAATGTCTTCTAAATGTTCATTATATATACTATAAGGAAAACACGTGACCCCGGGGCAGAGCCTGTCGATCTATTTAGTATTACGCACGAATCTAGGTCCCTGAAATAATATATTTTAGAAGTGCGCATTATGTCAACGTTAGAAAATAATTGCTTTTAATACTTTTGTCTCAACTTTACTCATTCAAGTCTCATTCGATATATTCATGTTATTATATATGTTTAATATAAATAAGTTATAAAAAGACTCGCCAACCATAAATCTTTAGTCATTATCTAACGTCATTGAAAATAAAAGAATTGGGACACAGTATTTGTCATTGTTTATGTTTTCTTTATACTGTAGTGCTATATTTTGTAAATATTCTATTTGACTGTACTATAAGATAAGGTAAAAAATGCTATGGATCTGGGCAGAGATCTTACTCGTAGGGTACAAAATATTCTATACGATTTCAAAATTTCAAATGAATGTAAGATGAAATGAAAGTAAATAAAATACAAATAATGTACTGACAAATAACTAAAAGATGAACTATTAAAAGGTTTACCATGGTTATTTTAGCGTTTGTAATAAATTGGACATTTTCGTATCATGATACGGATTTCTACGAGGTTTTGAGCAATAAACATTGATTATTCAAAGCATAATTCTATTTGAAAGAGGACGGGAATTTTCCAAACAATATCTGTGTGTGTGTTTTAGTTTTTATTTTAGCTCGGCGTCGGAAATTCCATATGTCCGAGATCTCAGCGTCCATGCCGGTCCACTTTAGGGACTTCTTTTTCAAGCCGATCTTCCTTATCCTGTTCTTCGTTCTTTGGAGGAAAAAACAAATACTGGCACAGTATCATGTTCCGTGACGGCAGCATACAGGTGGTTAACATAAAACGGCTCTTGTTAGCGCCACCCTCCCGAGTTAGTCAATCTCTGGTACTTAAGACGACTTGACCTTGACCTGCCGTGTGCCTTCTCCGCGACGTGCACGCCTCGGGAGGGATTTGGAGAAGAAATAATATCTTATATGTATACATGTTATAATATACTTGCATGTTATCACCGCAGGACATTTAGTTTACTTTAAAAGGATCTGTATTGGACGGTATCAATTGAAGTCTAAAGACAGTTCAAACTTACTTACTTAAAAACATTGATAGATCGGATTCCAGATAGAAACAACGAATTAAACATACCTCTCCTGTGATATACATGTACTCAACGAACGTATTTTATTTCTCATCTTCTTTTATTTTCCAATGAATGCATAATAAAGAGAGTTCTGGAAGTAAGTTGCTGGTTCGAATCAGAGAAGCCATTGTACATCGCAAAAGAAAATACAACATTTTTTGTAATAACATTTATGCTCACCTGAGCTCTTTAAGGATCGTTGAATATCCGTCGTCTGTCGTCCGTCCACACTTGTTCGTTAACACTCTAGCGGTCACATTTTTGCCTCAATCATCATTAAAATTTGTCAGGATGCTTGTCTAGGTAATAGCTCGGATGAGTTCGAACATGGGTCATCTTGGATGAAAAACTAGAAAATAGAACATAATTGTTAACACTCTAGTGGTCACATTTTTGACACAATCATCATCAAACTTGGTTAGAATGATTGTCTAGGTAATTGCTCTGATAAAATTGAACATGGGTCATCTTGGATGGAAAACTAGGTCACAGGAGCTAAAAATAGAATAACCTTGTTAACACTCTAGTGATCACACTTTTGATTCAATTATCATCAAACTTGGTCAGGATGCTTGTCTAGGTAATTGCTCGGATGAGTTTGAACATGGGTCATCTCGGATGAAAAACTAGGTCACATTAGCTAAAATCAAGGACACTGAAGCTTAACATAGAAAAACCTTGTTAACATTCTAGTGGTCACATTTGTAACACAATTATCATCAAACTTGGTCAGGATGCTTGTCTAGGTGATTGCTCGCATGAGTTTGAACATGGGTTATCTCGGATGAAAAACTAGGTCACATTAGCTAAAATATAATAACCTTGTTAACACTCTAGTGGTCACATTTTTGACATAATTATCATCAAACTTGGATGCATGTCTAGGTAATTACTCGGAATGAGTTAGAACATGGGTAATCTCGAAAGAAAAACTAGGTGACATGAGCTAAAAAAAGAAAAATCTTGTTAACACTCTAGTGGCTACTGTTTTGATCCAAATATCCTGGAAATTGGTCTGAAAGTTTATTTTGATGATTTCTAGGTCAAGTTCGAACATGGGTCATCTGGGGTCAAAAACTAGGTTACATCGCCCAAATATGGAAAAACCTTGTTAACGCTTTAGTGTCACATTTCTGACTCAATTGTCATTAAACTTGGTCAGGATGCTTGTCTAGGTAATTGCTCGGATAACTTAGAACATGGGTCATCTCGGATGAAGAACTAGGTCACAGGGGCTAAAAATATAAAAATCTTGTTAACACTCTAGTGGCTACTGTTTCAATTCAAATATTCTGGAAATTGGTCTGAAAGTTTTTTTTTGTGATTTATAGTTCAAGTTCGAATTTGGGTTACCTGGGGTCAAAAACTAGGCCACACTGCTCAAATATGGATAATCCTTGTTATCACTCAAGTGGTCATATTTTTGACTAACCTGTCATGAAACTTGGTCAGAATGCTTGTCTAGGGGTAATTGTTTGGATTAGTTCGATGGGTCAGGTGAGAGATCTAGGGCCATTTTGACCCTCTTGTTTTATTTCTTTTTGCGAATAATTTCCATCTTGACTGGGTATAAAAACAATTTAAGAACTTTATATATACATACTATTTGCTCCGACAAAAAGAAAATTGCAAAATTAACACAATTAATATGCACCGACAACGGTTACACGTGTTATGTATCTCCGATATTTCACACAAACATTTGTGTTGTCCTTTGGGTCATATCATAGTGTTGCAAGAGCAAACGACAACGGTTGCATCAAGCAACTATTCGATTAGCAATTGACTGTAATTTAAGCACTCCGTCACCCAGCATATAACATTTGTCCCAGTAATGACGAAGTGTTGTGTGATAGTTGACTCCTGAAATGTGAAACAAAGCACAGCAGAAAAAAGGGTTGCGGAGGATGGAAAACTAAAAACCTAGTTTAAGATTTTTTACAAAAAAAATTAAAATATGATCAGCAGCTTCATTTCTCATAGAGTTCCAGAACGAAAAGTCGAGCTGAACAACCTTAATATTTTAAAAGATTGACTATATTGTATTATAATGCTGAATAACCAATATTTAGGGAAAAATCCGTTTGACACTTACCGCCTTGCCAATCCACTTTCAAAGGAATACCAATTGTGTTATATTATGTAATACATGGGTAATAAAATTTATCTTTAACACCCTGCTGTTTCAATTTAAATTACTGATGAAAAAGTCATTTAATGATACATTGAGCACTTGAACAGAGGATTTTAGGTAAATGAATTATTAGTCTCGCTAATTTTGTGTTATAAATATCAATTCATGTTTCAAGTACTAATCGCTTTAATTCATCCCAAAATTTCTGTTTTCTAAGTGTCATAACTTGTAATCACGTTTTTGAAATCCTTCATTTACGATAAATGTAGTCTATCTTTATTGCGCTTTTGCCTTACGCAAAGCGCATGCGCAAAATGCAACATCGGTTGCTATGGAAAATCGTACTGTAAAAAAGGTCTATAGCAGTAGTATTACTTTCGCAAATAAATGATAGATATGCAGCAGATTTATGAAATAATTAACTAATTTGAAAAGTTTCATAAGTATGTCTGGAATGTTTAGATTAATAGGAATATATAATCAAGTTAATTTACATTCCGTTTCTCCAATGGGAAAATGATTACGTTCAGAATAATTCAATTATAGCATTTATTTTAGGAAATGGGAGAAAAGAACGAATTGCAATAAACGAGTTGAAATAAACGCAATGAAAATCAAAGGGCTGCAAGCTCTGTGGTATTTTCTGATCTTTGTAATCTAAATCGTACTGTATATCTGTGTTTTCCTGTAAAAGTTCATTTTTATGTACTATAATTCATCTTGCAGGGCACCAGAGTTTGATACATACGGAATTTTGCATAACTAGAGTTGCATAAAAAAATCATATATGTTCATTTTTTATGATAGCCACACTTTATCCTTGCAGAGCGTGGCTATTTCCTTAACAAAGACACTAAATAAAGAATTTAAAAAAATGATGACTCGACTGGGATTTGAACTCCAGACCTCTCACACACTAAGCGAGCGCGTTACCCCTGCACCACGGTGAAGTTTTAAAATCAAAGGCTGAATAAAATCAAGTCATTCTAAATTTAGAATTTCCATTGCATTTCGGGTTTTTAAAGCAGCAAAGGCTGAATAAAATCAAGTCATATTAAATTTAGAATTTCCATTGCATTTCGGGTTAGGGTAATGTCGAGGTATTTTGTTCAAGGTGAACCTGTTGTTTAAAATTGAAGTAAATAACTTAGCAAAAATCTTCTCGCCCAAACAGTCCAGCATGTAGAAACTATATATTCAACTACTCGGCAGTCAGATTTATTTGTGTAGTATTCGGTAATCGACATCGCTAAAAATAGCATTTTCATTGATTAAAATCATATTCATCCGCGTAATTTGTGAGTGTGCATTTATTGACAATTCTATAAGCCAACGCTACTTTTAAAGTTTGAATGTGTAGTAATTTGTTGGACACTTGTTACAAAAAATTGTTCTTTCTTTTAAATTGCTGGTTTTTAAGCAGTTTTGAGTGACAACTAATTTGCGTTGTTAGGTCTGTTAGGAAATTTTGTGTTAGATCGTGGATGTTAGCTATGTATTTACTGATCTGCGATCAGAAAATACAAAAATCAAGAAGAAACTACTGTATACTGCGATAGGAAATCTAGAATGTTAGTGTACGAAAGACCGATAGGGGCATTTTAAATAAATGAATTCACGAATACACGATTTCAACTTCAGATATTCGGTATTTGTTTCCTGCAGTTGAAACCAAAATTGTAATCTCCAGAAGTTGAAATTGTGAATTTTGAACATTCGTGAGTTCGGATAGTTTAACTTAAAAATAAAGATCAATTTGTGAAGTTAAAAGCAATAAATCATGAGATGGATATCATGAATACATGAAGCTGAAATATCCCTATCGGTCTTTCATAATAAAATGGAATATGTTTGTTGCATGTAGCATTGTCATCATTAATATGTCACTATAATGTATGACTGGTTGATAAAAAATGCCGTATTTTAATTGTTTCATTTCAATTTATCACCTCAAGTTGTAGCATTGTCATCATTAATAAGTCACTATAATATATGATTGGTTGATTAAAAAATGCCGTATTTTAATTGTTTGATTTCAAATTATCACGTCAAAGTTATTTACGATAAGATTGTTTTATATTTTATCTATCTTTATGGTATATTATGATATTCAAAGAGAAAATTATCCAGAATATAAAAAGAAATGATAAAATAAGCGCATGTTCACTGTTGCACAATAAAATGTCATGATAGACAAGTGTTTATTAAAAAAATAAGTTTATGCATTGTTTATACTCCACTATAAGCATTGCGTTGTTATACTTTACATACCTGTAGGTCTGTTATTCATGGATTCAAGGTAATGCAAATGTGAAAATGATATAATATCTTTTCACTATTTTGTTGTTGTTTTCTCTTTGAAAACACAGGCTAGAAAATACCGTCTTATCTTATTACAGTTGAATGTTTTAATACGATTCATATCTTTACAATTATTTCTGCCTTATCGTAATTATTTTCAAATTCCTGTCAGCTATGCTTTACCCGACTTTAAACTTCAAAAAGTTTCTATTCGCCCCTCCCCCCCCCCCCCCCACCTTTCAATTGTTCAAAAGCATGATTATAGGGCAAATAATTATTATATGATGTGCTTGAAGACAGTTATATTGTGCACGAAAATCGGAGCACACTACAATTCAAAAATTAGATTTATTTTAAATTAAGTATGAAATAACAATTATCCGAGTTTTATTAAAGTATGTGAAACATATTAAGGTAAATGCACATTTGTTATATAAAGTGAAGTATCATTTAAACTGTGTTTGCTTAATTTCACATTTAATATAGTAAAATACCCGATAGAGTATAGAACATTTTACAATAATCGGTTATCACAAACATTATACGTTAGATTTTTATCAATACAAATGTATTTAATTAGATATAAAGCAAAGTAAACTTTGTATTGTATGTACTATTTAAAACATCACGCGGGGGATACGGACAAAACCCTAACACGTCAAACCCCAAACCTCAAAATTTTATAGAGTGGGAAAAAACACACAGCTTTCATTTTATAGAGGGGGCATAACCCCATTTCATTAAGTGGTAAATATGGCAGTTTCCTAATATGGATCATTAATCTCTGCCTACTGGAATGGTCGATTCTCATATGGTATAAAAATTTGAACACCATAAATATTGTAAAATTTCTGTATGTAAAAAAGCAAATTCAGGAAAGGCTGTAGAAAGGTCGGTTTTAGAAGTGTGACTCATTGTCTGTGCATGTTAATTACCAATTAACAGATTTGAGGAAACAGTCCAATGCCCACTGTTTTGTCTACAGAAAGGCAAATCAATTTTACAGACTGATATTTATCAAGAATATGATTTCGAATAATTCAAATATAATAAAGAGACTAATGTGATCCCAACATGTTGTAATCACAGATATTAGAAATTCATTAACACATGTGATTGATATCACCATTGATGATAAGCTATCGGCCGATCAAACATAGCCCCTTGATGTTTGGAAAATCGTTAAATCTCGCACAACATGTGTACAAATTGTTAAGACTAAAATCCTTTATATATTTTTTAATAATTCTCAACGCGAGACAGCCACAATTCAAGGAATGATACAGGTACGAGGGCTAATGAAAATGTTCACCATGTTTATTAAACTTTGGATAGAAACATAACTAGATTTCATGAAATCATTTAATCTTATAAATAAAGTTTAAGGCCCCATCCCCTCCCCCACAACCCCCTGTTTTACAAAGTAGTCCATGTGTAGATTATGTACTTCAAAGAGTAGTTTTTTCATTTTTTATAATTTTATAATAAAAAAATAATATGAAATGCTATTTTCATAAAGAGTTGTTGGAGAATGAATTTCAACTCAGCTGACCTATAAACAGTCGGCTGACACAGCAAAATTATTGTTAAGGTTTGTGGTTAGCTCGTTAAATCAATGTTTACTTCACTTCAGAGTTGATCATAACCTCTGCTTTCTTTTCAAAATTCTAATTTGTTTAGTTCCCTCCCATTGCTTTTTGTTCAAAGCATATGCATTCTTTTGCTTTACTACCATACATCGCTTTTCGTGGAACGATACTAACGTATAACATTGAAGGTTCCATGATAATAGCCGTACGAGTATGACCACATCTGTACATGTCTCATAATTCAAGATTTCACCATTTTCATGTTTAAATGTGAACAAATGATATCAAAGATCAACCCCGACACTTTTTAGCTGCCAAGTCGGTGCTAGGGACGTGAAAGGAAGCTTGCAATTATCACTTCCGTCCATGCGTTCTTTGTATGCCGCCTATCCTTATTTTCTATATTTCCACCATGTTGAACAAAGAGAAAGACAAGTCCACACTCCAGCTAAAGTTATAATGGTTCTTTTAGATGGTGATGATTTGCTTACTTGGAGTTTGTACAAGCTTAGGTAAAAGGTAGGGGAGAATAGAACCAAAATGAATGTAACTCGGATGCAGAAGTGATATGGTATGAAATACTACAAAGTACACCTAATTGGCGATCATAAAGTAAACGGGGCAATAGAAGAGATTCACCGTACAGTATGTGAATGCCAGTTGACGGCAAGACATTTCATAAACGGCAGACACTGATTAGGAGATAAGGAAGACGGCATATATCTGTCAAACTTATCACATTCCTCGAGATGAAACATGTACATGTAAATGACTGGAATTTGCCGGATTAATTTGTAAATTTTATTCTAGCGGAAATTCAAGCTGTCTTCAATTTTGGTCCTTTATTGTTCAATTTATCTCTCACTATTGAAAGTCATTAGATATTGTATAGCTTAGATGAAAGATCGTTTACAATACTATTGGATATTAACACAATCTGTCTGTGATTTTATTGAAACATTATATTCAACTCGTACAAAATACTTTTCATAATAATGTGACTGAAGATAAGGTTATATTAACATTGAAGCAAATGTCGATACAACTGGTGCTATTCAAAAAGTCCGGAAACCCGGAGGCTCTGAAAACAATCGCAGACTGGGTTGGATTGAGTGTAATCATGAGGCTTTAATAGCGGAATTTAGTCTTCAACATGACATCCTGGGATCAATGATCTAAAAGGGCAGCACTGATGTGAAGTAAAGTGCAATTGTTTATAGTCGTAGTAACTAAAAAATAAATAAATAAATTGAATATGTCAATGTGTAGTTATTCTACAAACAGCTCGATTTACTATAATTTCTATGTTAATGTTTTACATACTACGAAAAGGATATTGTACTCGTACACTTGGTTGCTAACTAGTGCCTTAAAATATGTGTTCGGGACGTTTACCTCAACGTTTCCGTTATCGAATAACATCTTTTGAACATTATTATGATTGGAATGCTTTTTTATGTGGTACATGGTAGGAGTTGTTATTATTATAATTGAAGGCATATAATAAGTTATTTTGGTAATCACAAAAACAGGCTCTCTAAATAGATTTTGAGTTTCTTGTATTGGATGTTCTGTTACGTGTGCCAAGAAACAATTATCAGGCAAAGTTACTTAACCAGGATATAGCAATTGCATGATTAAAAGAAAAATACACAATTACATGATCAAAACAATGAAAACAAACTGAAATGTAACAAGAAAGGCTATGTTACCACAAAACCTTTTTATCAACCCTCTTATATCAAAAGACATAGAGCTGTAGAAATTATTCATGATTTGTACTGCATCATAACGGATAGGAAATACGAGTGTAAGATAAAACTCTGGAAATGTAATGAAGGTAAATAGGTTTATACAGCATAATTTATTCATATTTATTAATTTTTTTATATAATTTTTGGACACTTTATTTGTCACTGAAATTTCTATTATTTACATTCATTATTCTTCTGAACTTTTCCAGTTTAAAAACTGTTGAATTATATAATTAATCTTTATTTTTGTCTTTCATGCGTATTGGTTTTCATTTGATAATCTAAATAAGTGTACAGGTAAAAGTAAAAATAATCTTAACATTTGTCGTAATTGTATCATACCAAAAACTCACGTGACTCGCGGGAACTTGTATAAATATCCTACGGAATATACGTATTGATGAGTTAAAAAACATAAATAGAGTGCGGCAGTCGTATTATATTATAGTTCTTTTTATTTTATCCTAAACTTTTTATTTTAAATATTGGTCAGTGACCATTATAATAGAGCATATTTCAATCACAACATACAATGTTCAAATTTCACAAAAAAAAGACATCAAGAAGAGCTAAAAGCCATTACGTTATCCCGCCTTTAGAAATATTATGTTAAAAAACTGAGTTATATAGATGTGACCATGACTACGTATTCGTGTTTATGAAGGTATAATATTTTTCCAGACCATAGATTTGTAAATCATTATAACGATCCTATTAAATATAAATGAATTATAACCGTAGTCTACGAACACGGCACATTTGCCATTCCAATAATGGTCAAATTAGCATAAAATTATCACCCCTTGAGCATCAAGAACAAAATTGCTATCCAGCAGCCGTTTACAATATAAAATAAACACAAGGTATATAACTCGCCGTAGCGTTTTCCCCCGACCACGGTCAACATTTTTCTCTCGTAGATTTTTTTTAAATAAGACATATTTTCATACTTAAACGCGTAAACATAGCGCAATTGATATAATTTTCAGTAACCGTTAACAATTTTGAGCCATCTATCATCATTTACGATAAATGAATTATCAAACGTTAAAAACTACCTTAAAATTCCCAGGTCGACATATTTTGTGCCAACAAAATTCCCAAAATCATCACCAAAGTCAACAAATGTTCAGCTGCTTGCCCATTGTAAGAAAAGTAGTTCATAAACATTCATCGACTAGGATAGGTTTTTATGTGGATAAAGCTCACTGTAGAAGCCGCGGTCCAGAGCATTGTGCGGCGTGTTATGTTGCTCAATCCGCTTTCTTTAAATCACACATTACTTTTATTTCAGAATTCCCACGGTCCTATACCAATGGACAGGAACATAAAGCTGGTGTCAACAAGGGACAATAGGTCGTTGATTTGATTACAGATGATACTAGAAGCACGTTCGACAGCACAACCAACTTGTAAGCGATTATTATTATAATTACACTAATTACACATATGATACGGCTTGTATGTCAAGTGCTTTAGATTTGATCACCATCATACTTTGTGTGTTTGGAATTGTCTGCAAACTGCTTGTCTATCGTATTGGTGGCTAGGATCCATCGGATATTGACTACTCATTTAAAACTGATCATCAGTTTATGTGTTGTCCGATGCACTTATTCTCGTTACGAATTTGTTGAAAACAATATACCTCATGACGAAAGGGTCAAATATTTTGTGCCAACCTTACAGGAAGATTTAATAAATAAGCCCTAGCACTAATTTGCAAACACTTTTAAATCTATTTGGAATCGCATGTGATCATTACTTTGCAATAATAAAACCATTAACGTACAGAGCCAAGATGTCTTCATTTCGTGCTAACTGTTGTATACTTATAATCTGGATTTTAAGTTCTGTTGGAGTTGGAATTGAAGTAGTGCATGGTATTATAATAGACAGGAGGGAACATGAAAACATTGTGGTCACGTTGATAGCTTTCGATGATGTCAATATCGATACTGCCATTGTTATTATTTATTATCCCTTGTCTTGGTTGTAATTTGTTTTATTTACGTCAGAATTTACATTCAAATTCATTTACGTAAATCATTACGTAGCAGACTGAAGCATAATCAGACTGACTCGAGCACTATAAAGGCTCTAATCACGACATCAATATTCGTCGGCACATTCATACTCTTCTGGACGCCTATTGGAATTTTTCAATATAGTCTTGTATAGTCACGTGATAGAAAATCTAGAATTGGATGACATTAGTCAGATTGGTGATATATTATATGTTGTTTTATTATTAAATGCCATCGCAGATCCTATTATATATACCTTTCGTTTGTCCAAAAGAAATGTATGTCCTCTGTTGCCACGCGCGTATCAACAAGAAGAACTAGATCAACTTTTGAGATGATCATATGAAAAAAAACAAACGACAGTTACTCATAGATGTATTGTTTTGTTTCTATACGACTAGTGTTTTCTTAAGATAGATTGAAAACGGTAATTTTATCTGTTACTGCATTTAGGGTAGGTTATTGTAATGTGTATACATAAAGACACCATGTCTTAAAAACCTAATATATTCTAGATCGCTAATGACTGAATGATAGATTTAGGTGTTCAGATTTATTTTCTTAGACCATTTTCTACAATTCTAGATAGTTTTTAGAACAAAATTCAACAAAAGTCGTTTTTATTTATCAGATGTTAAACAAAATGACGTCGTCAATGTGTTGATTTGAAAATACAGAGGAAGGAAATAAGAACGGCGAGTGTATTGTTGGGGAAATTTTAAACACCTGTCGGCCCCTTTTTTGTTTTAAAATTAGTGAAAATTTTTGATAAATATAGAATTTTTATTTTAAAATTTTTAAAAAAAAAAAATGAATTTAAATCGTTTTTTTACTTTATAAATTTTACATGGTGAAAAAAACAGGTTGCCCTTTCCCCGAAATCGAACTGGGACCCCCCAAAATCGTTCTGCCAAAATTCCATCGATTCCACTCCCTCAATGATAAGTAAACAATTATAAACCGTCATTTCTTTATTGTTAATTCGTTCTCGATTTCTGAAGGTTACAGAAAAGACCTCGAAATTACTTTGAAGCTTTGTTCCATCATATCATAATGTCACAAGGACAAGAGAACAGTCCAGCTTGACTGGATATAGAACAAGCCGCCTTGGAATATTGTAGCGCAGCACTACTGACCGAGGTATTTTCTCCAGCAGTTCTTTATTCTGACCATAATATCATTATTATCATCATTTTCAAACTGACTTAATTTTTATTATTTCAATTGAATTACTAGGCTTTAATTAGTTGTGATTAATGCTTCCGAGGGATCACTTTGTTTCCAGAATTTAGTATTATTATTATCATCATAATTATCAATCATCATCCTCAACAAAAGTAATAATAACAAAATTGACACTTGTCTAAAACAGGTGGTATCTAGCAGGAAAACAGCTTAATATTCAAAATGTAATCAATTATGCTGAACAAAATTTACTATTCAGTTCATTTGATAATACATGTACTACAGGAACAGAACAGAGTTTATTATATAACCTGCATGCACATAGGAACATCGTTATTGCAAGCATTTTGAAACACATATTTTACAATATAGGAAAAACAAACACAAAAGAAAACAAATCAATACAATACTGAGCAATGGGATATATAAAACATACAATGCAATACATCACATGTACTGACAAAACTCCATTAATCAATTATGTACATAAAGTTAGTTCCCTATTCCTTATTCCTTATTTCTTTTTCGAATAAGGAATAAGGAATCAGTTCCCTTTTTCCTTTTTTGAAAAGAAAAAAGGGAAAATAGTTTCCCGAAAATTTCCCTTTTTCAAAAACTAAAAAAGGAAAAAGCAAATTAGTATTTATTTAAAATAAAATTTATACCTCATTCAAATCATTGCATAAAGAATCTGCATAAATTATTTTGAAAAAAAATCGAAGAAGGAATAGGGAACCAGTTCCTTATTCCTTATTCAACTCCGAATAAGGAACAGAAGAAAATATGTAAAGAAAGACAGCAGTTGCAGTTATTTTTGATCAATCTGCATAAGGATGGCAAGGATCAATCATTAAAATCATGAAATAAAGCATCTACATAATCTTTTGTTTGTCAAACGTTAAAGTCGAATAAGGAATAGGGAACCAGTTCCTTATTCCTTATTCAACTCCGAATAAGGAACAGAAGAAAATGCGTAAAGAAAGACACCAGTTGCAGTTATTTTTGATAAATCTGCATAAGAATTCCAAGGATCAATCATTAAAATCATGAAATAAAACATTTACATAATTTCTTTTTGAAAAAAAAATTAAAGTCGAATAAGGAATAGGGAACCAGTTCCCTATTCCTAATTCAACTCCGAATAAGGAACAGAAGGAAACACGTAAAGAAAGACAGCAGTTGCATTTATTTTTGATAAATCTGCATAAGAATTGCAAGAATCAATCATTAAAATCATGAAATAAAGCATCTGCATGAAAAAATTATTTTGGAAAAAAAAAATGTTCAGGTTCATTCGATTCCGAATAAGGAACAGAAGTAAATACGTAAAGAAAGACAGCAGTTGCAATTATTATTGATAAATCTGCATAAGAATTGCAAGGATCAATCATTAAAATCATAAAATAAAGCATTTACATAATTTTTTTTGAAAAAATGTTAAAGTCGAATAAAGAAAAGGGAACCAGTTCCTTATTCCTTATTCAACTACGAATAAGGAACATAAGTAAATACGTAAAGAAAGACACAAGTTGGAATTATTTTTGATAAATCTGCATAAGAATTCAAAGGATCAATCATTAAAATCATGAAATAAAGCATCTACATAATTTTTTTGAAAAATATGTTAAAGTCGAATAAGGAATAGGGAACCAGTTCCTTATTCCTTATTCAACTCCGAATAAGGAACAGAAGTTATTACGTAAGGAAAGACAACAGTTGAAGTTATTTTTTATAAATCTGCATTAGAATTGCAAGGATCAATCATAAAAATCATGAAATAAAGCATCTGCATAAAAAGTATTTTGGAAAAAAAATGTTCAGGTTCATTCGACTCCGAATAAGGAGCAGAAGTTATTACGTAAAGAAAGACAGCAGTTGCAGTTATTTTTGATAAATCTGCATAAGAATTGCAAGGATCAATCATTAAAATCATGAAATAAAGCATCTACATATTTTTTTTTTAAATGTTAAAGTCGAATAAGGAATAGGGAACCAGTTCCTTATTCAACTCCGAATAAGGAACAGAAGAAAATATGTAAAGAAAGACAGCAGTTGCAGTTATTTTTGATCAATCTGCATAAGGATGGCAAGGATCAATCATTAAAATCATGAAATAAAGCATCTACATAATTTTTTGTTTGTTAAATGTTAAAGTCGAATAAGGAATAGGGAACCAGTTCCTTATTCCTTATTCAACTCCGAATAAGGAACAGAAGAAAATACGTAAAGAAAGACACCAGTTGCAGTTATTTTTGATAAATCTGCGTAAGAATTGCAAGGATCAATCATTAAAATCATGAAATAAAGCATTTACATAATTTCTTTTTGAAAAAAAATGTTAAAGTCGAATAAGGAATAGGGAACCAGTTCCCTATTCCTTATTCAACTCCGAATGAGGAACAGAAGGAAATACGTAAAGAAAGACACCAGTTGCAGTTATTTTTGATAAATCTGCATAAGAATTGCAAGAATCAATCATTAAAATCATGAAATAAAGCAACTGCATAAAAGGTATTTTGGAAAAAAAATCTTCAGGTTCATTCGACTCCGAATAAGAAACAGACGTTATTACGTAAAGAAAGACAGCAGTTGCAATTATTATTGATAAATCTGCATTAGAATTGCACGGATCAATAATTTAAACAATGAAATAAAGCATCTACATAATTATTTTTGAAAAAAAAAATGTTAATGTCGAATAAGGAATAGGGAACCAGTTCCTTATTCCTTATTCAACTCCGAATAAGGAACAGAAGGAAATACGTAAAGAAAGACACCAGTTGCAGTTATATTTTATAAATCTGCATTAGAATTTCAAGGATCGATCATAAAAATCATGAAATAAAGCATTTGCATGAAAAAAATATTTTGGAAAAAAAAAATGTTCAGGTTCATTCGATTCCGAATAAGGAACAGAAGTAATTACGTAAAGAAAGACAGCAGATGCAATTATTATTGATAAATCTGCATAAGAATTGCAAGGATCAATCATTAAAATCATGAAATAAAGCATTTACATAATTTTTTGGAAAAAAAAGTTAAAGTCGAATAAGGAATAGGGAACCAGATCCTTATTCCTTATTCAACTCCGAATAAGGAACAGAAGTAAATACTTAAAGAAAGACACCAGTTGGAATTATTTTTGATAAATCTGCATAAGAATTCCAAGGACCAATCATTAAAATCATGAAATAAAGCATCTACATAATTTTTTTTGAAAAATATGTTAAAGTCGAATAAGGAATAGGGAACCAGTTCCTTATTCCTTATTCAACTCCGAATAAGGAACAGAAGTTATTACGTAAGGAAAGACACCAGTTGCAGTTATTTTTTATAAATCTGCATTAGAATTGCAAGGATCAATCATAAAAATCATGAAATAAAGCATCTGCATAAAAAGTATTTTGGAAAAAAAATGTTCAGGTTCATTCGACTCCGAATAAGGAGCAGAAGTTATTACGTAAAGAAAGACAGCAGTTGCAGTTATTATTGATAAATCTGCATAAGAATTGCAAGGATCAATCATTAAAATCATGAAATAAAGCATCTACATATTTTTTTTTAAATGTTAAAGTCGAATAAGGAATAGGGAACCAGTTCCTTATTCAACTCCGAATAAGGAACAGAAGAAAATATGTAAAGAAAGACAGCAGTTGCAGTTATTTTTGATCAATCTGCATAAGGATGGCAAGGATCAATCATTAAAATCATGAAATAAAGCATCTACATAATTTTTTGTTTGTTAAATGTTAAAGTCGAATAAGGAACAGGGAACCAGTTCCCTATTCCTTATTCAACTCCGAATGAGGAACAGAAGGAAATACGTAAAGAAAGACACCAGTTGCAGTTATTTTTGATAAATCTGCATAAGAATTGCAAGAATCAATCATTAAAATCATGAAATAAAGCAACTGCATAAAAGGTATTTTGGAAAAAAAATCTTCAGGTTCATTCGACTCCGAATAAGGAACAGACGTTATTACGTAAAGAAAGACAGCAGTTGCAATTTTTATTGATAAATCTGCATTAGAATTGCACGGATCAATCATTTAAACAATGAAATAAAGCATCTACATAATTTTTTTTGAAAAAAAATGTTAATGTCGAATAAGGAATAGGGAACCAGTTCCTTATTCCTTATTCAACTCCGAATAAGGAACAGAAGGAAATACGTAAAGAAAGACACCAGTTGCAGTTATATTTTATAAATCTGCATTAGAATTGCAAGGATCAATCATAAAAATCATGAAATAAAGCATTTGCATGAAAAAAATATTTTGGAAAAAAAAATGTTCAGGTTCATTCGATTCCGAATAAGGAACAGAAGTAATTACGTAAAGAAAGACAGCAGATGCAATTATTATTGATAAATCTGCATAAGAATTGCAAGGATCAATCAATAAAATCATGAAATAAAGCATTTACATAATTTTTTTGAAAAAAATGTTAAAGTCGAATAAGGAATAGGGAACCAGTTCCTTATTCCTTATTCAACTCCGGATAAGGAACAGAAGTAAATACGTAAAGAAAGACACCAGTTGGAATTATTTTTGATAAATCTGCATAAGAATTCCAAGGATCAATCATTAAAATCATGAAATAAAGCATCTACATAATTTTTTTTGAAAAATATGTTAAAGTCGAATAAGGAATAGGGAACCAGTTCCTTATTCCTTATTCAACTCCGAATAAGGAACAGAAGTTATTACGTAAGAAAAGACACCAGTTGCAGTTATTTTTTATAAATCTGCATTAGAATTGCAAGGATCAATCATAAAAATCATGAAATAAAGCATCTGCATAAAAAGTATTTTGGAAAAAAAAATGTTCAGGTTCATTCGACTCCGAATAAGGGGCAGAAGTTATTACGTAAAGAAAGACAGCAGTTGCTGTTATTTTTGATAAATCTGCATAAGAATTGCAAGGATCAATCATTAAAATCATGAAATAAAGCATCTACATACTTTATTTTTTTTAAATGTTAAAGTCGAATAAGGAATAGGGAACCAGTTCCTTATTCCTTATTCAACTCCGAATAAGGAACAGAAGAAAATATGTAAAGAAAGACAGCAGTTGCAGTTGTTTTTGATCAATCTGCATAAGGATGGCAAGGATCAATCATTAAAATCATGAAATAAAGCATAAACATACAAATATTTTGAGAGAAAAAAATGTTCATGTTCATTCGACTCCGAATAAGGAACAGAAGTAATTACGTAAAGAAAGACACCAGTTGCAGTTATTTTTGATAAATCTTTATAAGAATTGCAAGGATCAATCATTAAAATCCTAAAATAAATCATTTACATATTTTTTTTTTGAAAAAAAATGTTAAGTCGAATAAGGAATAGGGAACCAGTTCCTTATTCCTTATTCCACTCCGAATAAGGAACAGAAGGAAATACGTAAAGAAAGACAGCAGTTGCAGTAATGTTTGATAAATCTGCATTAGAATTGCAAGGATCAATCATTAAAATCATTGCAGCATAAACTATTTTGAAAAAAAAATGTTAAGTCGAATAAGGAATAGGGAGCCAGTTCCTTATTCCTTTTTCAACTCCGAATAAGGAAAAGAAGACAATACGCAAATAGAGACACTATTTTCAATTATTTCTGATAAATCTGCATAAGAATTGCATAATTACATAATTTAAATCATTGCATAAAGCAGGCGCGTGTTAACATAATGAAAAAATGGTCAAGTAAAGTAAGAAATAAGAATCAGTTTGTCAGCATAAATGCATATTCTATATGGTTAAAACAACGAGTACTTCTTTCTGCAAAGTTTAAACAAAAAGCTGTATTAGAACTTTGTTGTCGAAAGTTGTAAGTTGGAAATGACCAGGGCATTTAGGGGCGTGTTATTAAAATTTCCTGATTTGTGTTTTTGATCTATTGAAATGATTAATTTTGTTTTCTGAAAACAGTACAAACTCGGAAGAGCATGTCATTTTCGATGACTCCTGTAATAAACTCATTCAACATGATCACTTACGGAAGATCCTGTAATGTTCTTATTCTTTGATTATCAATAATTAATGAACAAACAGTTCTTAGTTCATCTTGGATATTGTAGAATAAGGAAAAGGATATTTTTTCTTAAATGATAGAATAATAACAATAATCAACTTTTTGTAAACCATTTATTCAATACATTTACATTAATTAGAAAAATATGTCATAAAAATATCAAATCATATAAAGTATCATGCACTCACGTTGCAAAAACGCATACTGTAGTTTTGACGTTAATAACTTTATGTGTTCTCGAAGTCAATTTGAAAACAAAAACAAGTGTAAAACACACAAAAAATGGGGTGGGCTATGAGAAGGGAGAGTTGTGCCTACGCAACAAAGAAGTTCATGTGACCAGATCATGGCTGGGGTCCGATGATGGGGTAGAGTATTACCTTCCCATCCCATGTAAGTAAATAGTAAAGTTATAGACTTTGTGTTTCCAATCTATAAGTCTATGCATTACCAAGTGCCCCTAGGGTGCAGCTTATTTTTATCCGAAGTGCATAATATGAACATTCTTGGTAGAGGTCTTCTTGAAGACGCCTCACATCAAATTACAAAGTTCTGTTTAAATCGGTTTTAGAAAAAAATATTTTTCATTTTTTCCTTAATAACTCTATACAAGTCTCAAGGGCGGGGGCCGACTTTAACCTCTGATTTAGATATGAAACATCTTGATCTACACACCAACATATCTAATAAGCCTTACGATTTTTGACTAATCAGAATCATCAACCATTGTATTTTTTCTACGACAACAGGCGTACAATGAAGGTTAGCTAATGCTATCGTTCTTAAACACTGCATTTCTTGCCATTCCCTTCTTTATTCCCATTATTAACTAAATGCATTTAATAGTTTAACAGTTGTGTCTACAGCAAGCAAAATATACTTAGCTGTGAATGTGAGAAAACTAGTCAAGAAGAGTTATGGTTTTATGCACTGCACTGACTCTGAATATCAGTCATCATTTTATGAAATTATAAGTAAATCTCTTCAGTTTTTGAATTATTCTCCGGAAAAAATCTGACAAGCATTAAAAACATAATATAGGGAGATAATTGTAAAATGCGGCAAAGCACAGTTATAATTTTTCAACACTGCACTCCATGTATACACTCTTCACAAATATGTTAAGAATAAACTAAATCCTATACATAAATTTAGAGTTATGCTTTTAAAAAGCATTAAAACATAATAACCCAACTTATAACTAATTAAATGGCACCTAGAGTTATTGCTCTTTAACAACGCACTTTCTGTCATTCACCTCTATTTATGCGCCAAATATCAACTAAATGCTTTCATAGTTAAGGAGATTTGCTCCGGGCAATCAATAATCATGAAACCTATAAACCCATCTGGATGTTTAGGCAAAAGTCAAAAATAACTGCAACTGGTGTCTTTATTTACGTACATGTATTTTCTTCTGTTTCTTATTCGGTGTTAAATAAGGAATAAGGAACTGGTTCCCTATTCCTTATTCAAGTTAAACATTTTCTTCAATACAAAATATGTAGATGCTTTATTTCATGATTTTAATGATTGATCCTTGCAATTCTAATGCAGATTTATCACAAATAATTGCAACTGCTGTCTTTCTTTACGTAATTACTTCTGTTCCTTATTCGGAGTCGATTGAACCTGAACATTTCTTTTCCAAATTCTTTTTATGTAGATGCTTTATTTCATAATTTTTATGATTGATCCTTGCAATTCTAATGCAGATTTATCAAAAATAACTGCAACTGGTGTCTTTCTTTACGTAACAACTTCTGTTCCTTATTCGGAGTTGAATAAGGAATAAGGAACTGGTTCCCTATTCCTTATTCGACTTTAACATTTTTTTTCAAAAAAAAATATGTAGATGCTTTATTTCATGATTTTAATGATTGATTCTTGCATTTCTTATGCATATTTATCAAAAATAACTGCAACTGGGGTCTTTCTTTACGTATTCCCTTCTGTTCCTTATTCGGAGTTGAATAAGGAATAAGGAACTGGTTCCCTATTCCTTATTCGACTTTAACATTTTTTTCAAAAAAAAATTATATAGATGATTTATTTCATGATTTTAATGATTGATCCTTGCAATTATTATGCAGATTTATCAAAAATAACTGCAACTGCTGTCTTTCTTTACGTAATAACTTCTGTTCCTTATTCGGAGTCGAATGAACCTGAACATTTTTTTCTTCCAAATACTTTTTATGCAGATGCTTTATTTCATGACTTTTATTATTGATCCTTGCAATTCTAATGCAGATTTATCAAAAATAACTGCAACTGGTGTCTTTCTTTACGTAATTCCTTCTGTTCCTTATTCGGAGTTGAATAAGGAATAAGGAACTGGTTCCCTATTCCTTATTCGACTTTAACATTTTTTTTTCAAAAAAAATTATGTAGATGCTTTATTTCATGATTTTAATGAATGAACCTATTTCCAAAATACTTTTTATGCAGGTGTTTTATTTCATGATTTTTATGATTGATCTTTGCAATTCTAATGCAGATTTATAAAAAATAACTGCAACTGGTGTCTTTCTTTACGTAATAACTTCTGTTCCTTATTCGGAGTTGAATAAGAAATAAGGAACTGGTTCCCTATTCCTTATTCAACTTTAACATTTTTTCAAAAAAATTATGTAGATGCTTTATTTCATGATTTTAATGAATGAACCTATTTCCAAAATACTTTTTATGCAGGTGTTTTATTTCATGATTTTTATGATTGATCTTTGCAATTCTAATGCAGATTTATAAAAAATAACTGCAACTGGTGTCTTTCTTTACGTAATAACTTCTGTTCCTTATTCGGAGTTGAATAAGAAATAAGGAACTGGTTCCCTATTCCTTATTCAACTTTAACATTTTTTTCAAAAAAAATATGTAGATGCTTTATTTCATGATTTTAATGATTGATCCTTGGAATTCTTATGCAGATTTATCAAAAATAACTGCAACTGCTGTCTTTCTTTACGTAATTACTTCTGTTCCTTATTCGGAATCGAATGAACCTGAACATTTTTTTTTCCAAAATATTTTTCATGCAGATGCTTTATTTCATGATTTTAATGATTGATTCTTGCAATTCTTATGCAGATTTATCAAAAATAACTGCAACTGGTGTCTTTCTTTACGTATTTCCTTCTGTTCCTTATTCGGAGTTGAATAAGGAATAAGGAACTGGTTCCTTATTCCTTATTCGACTTTAACATTTTTTTCAAAAAAAATATGTAGATGCTTAATTTTATGATTTTAATGATTGATCCTTGGAATTCTTATGCAGATTTATCAAAAACAACTGCAACTGCTGTCTTTCTTTACGTAATTACTTCTGTTCCTTATTCGAAATCGAATGAACCTGAACATTTTTTTTTCCAAAATATTTTTCATGCAGATGCTTTATTTCATGATTTTAATGATTGATTCTTGCAATTCTTATGCATATTTATCAAAAATAAATGCAACTGCTGTCTTTCTTTACGTATTTCATTCTGTTCCTTATTCGGAGTTGAATTAGGAATAGGGAACTGGTTCCCTATTCCTTATTCGACTTTAATTTTTTTTTCAAAAAGAAATTATGTAAATGTTTTATTTCATGATTTTAATGATTGATCCTTGCAATTCTTATGCAGATTTATCAAAAATAACTGCAACTGGTGTCTTTCTTTACGTATTTTCTTCTGTTCCTTATTTGGAGTTGAATAAGGAATATGGAACTGGTTCCCTATTCTTTATTCGACTTTAACGTTTGAAAAACAAAAAAATTATGTAGATGCTTTATTTCATGATTTTAATGATTGATCCTTGCCATCCTTATGCAGATTGATAAAAAATAACTGCAACTGCTGTCTTTCTTTACATATTTTCTTCTGTTCCTTATTCGGAGTTGAATAAGGAATAAGGAACTGGTTCCTTATTCCTTATTCGACTTTAACATTTTTTCAGAACTATTTTTATGCAGATGCTTTTTTTTTCATGATTTTTATGATCGATCCTGGCAATTCTAATGCAGATTTTTCAAAAATAATTGCAACTGGTGTCTTTTCTTTACGTATTACCATCTGTTCCTTATTCGGAGTTGAATAAGGAATAAGGAACTGGTTCCCTATTCCTTCTTCGATTTTTTTTCAAAATAATTTATGCAGATTCTTTATGCAATGATTTGAATGAGGTATAAATTTTATTTTAAATAAATACTAATTCTGCTTTTCCTTATTTAGATTTGAATAAGGAATCAGGAACTAGTTCCCTATTCCTTATTCGAAAAAGGAATAAGGAACTGATTCCTTATTCCTTATTCGAAAAAGGAATAAGGAATAAGGAATAGGGAACTAACTTTATGTACATATAAAATCTCACCGAAATAACAGACAAGAGCATTTTAAATTGCATTTCCATCTATGATGCCCTTTATCAACCCTCTTTGCGATTCGTTTGTTTACAGGATGTCTGTCGGTAGGCATGCAGATTTATTGATAAGACTTAATCTATACGATGATTATGGTAATTAATTGATATACATTCGGTAATTTATGGATTTCGGATCAAACAGACCTGATGATGGCATACTACGGAAATAAATAGAATTTATCCTTTATTATTAAGTGCAATAAACGGGATTCTTTAATATATTTTTTATTGATAAACATAATTTTTTAAACTGAATTTCGTTGTGAATGAAAGTTTACAAAATTATCTGTGCTATTTCATGTTTATCGACTTACAAAATAGAATAATATAGTATTGTTTTTATACGATAGTATGAAATACGATGAAAAAGGATTATTTAAGACTTAATCAGAAAATAGCATTGTAATCTTATATAGATTAGTTTGGTCACTGTCTTAATTTACTGACGATTTTTGCACGAAAATCACGAGCCCCCATCCATATGTTAGGAAAACCTAATATCAAAAAAAACATTACAAACACACATTTCATTATCGTTAAAGCATTAAATTCAAATTATGCATATGTTTAGTATATGTTTAATTAATATGTCTACATATTTCGTAGATCAGCTTTAACGGGTTCATATCAAATGTGGAACATGTTTAATACATGTTTGAGTTGATAAATGTTACGCTGAAGCGGAGTTTCAAAATATACTTTCAAAGTAAAATCTGATATCGAATATTACATGTATTTTGGAATTAAAAAAAAAAAAACAACAACAACAAAAGACGAAACAGACGGTCTTATTTTCTTATAATAATGTTAACATATTTAATCTTGTCTGTAGCAAATTCCTATATCATCTGTATCGCTAAAAGCTGTACCGCAGTCTAGCTATGAAAATAAAGAATAACAATAAGCTTTTTCTCCATTCAATCCACTTTACATATACATTTTCTGTATCTTGTGTAGTTTTGTAACTTGATAAATATGTTTAAACCAACGCCTACAAACGCCTACCAAAAAGTAGGCATAACCTGCCGTCAAGGCAGGCACTGCCTGTCGTCTTGAAGTCTGTCTGTCTGTCCGTCCGTCCGTCCGTCTGTCCGCACTCACAGTAGAGTAATTATGTGGCTAGAGGGACAATAGGTAACTGTTCTTTCTCTTTGATGTCATTCATTCCGTAATGCTTTTATGTGGCTATTTTCTTTAGTGTGGCTTAAAAGAACAATAGAGAGAACAATAGAGTAGCCACATTATTACTGTCCTGTGAGAACGTCAGTCCGTCCGTCCGTCACAAAACTTGTCCGGACTACTCCTCATAAACTACTGGTGCAATTTCATCTAAACTTTACAGGAATGATCAGTACCAAGTCTAGTTGTACATATTGTCAGCATTTTCCGGTTCAATGATTTTTGTCAGAGTTATGGCCCTTTAATATTTTTTTAATTTTAAAGTTTGTCCGGACTACTTCTCTTATACCACTAATGCAATTTCAATGAAACTTTACAGGATTGATCTGTAGCTCAAGTCCTTGCGCATATTGCACGGGTTTTCCTGTTGAATGATTTTTGGCCGAGTTATGGCCCTTTGATAAAAAGGTGTTTTTTTCTGTGTGGTGCCAGATACACAAAAGCTTGTCCGGACTACTCCTCATCAACTACTGGTGCAATTTTATCCAAACTTTACATGAATGACCAGTACCAAGTCTTGTTGTGCATATTATCAGCATTTTCTGGTTCAATGATTTTTGTCAGAGTTATGACCCTTTAATAATTTTTATTTTTAAAGTTTGTCCGGAATACTTCTCTTATACCACTAATGCAATTTCAATGAAACTTTACAGGATTGATCTGTAGCTCAAGTCCTTGCGCATATTGCACGGGTTTTTTGGTTGAATGATTTTTGGCCGAGTTATGGCCCTTTGATTAAAAGGTGTTTTTTTTCTGTGTGTTGCCAGATACACAAAAGCTTGTCCGGACTACTCCTCATAAACTACTGGTGCAATTTTATCCAAACTTTACAGGAATGATCAGTACCAAGTCTAGTTGTGCACTGTCCGTCTGTCTGTCCGTCTGTCACAAAATTTGTCCCAACATGAAATTGGCCATCATGAGGAGACACATGTGATTACTGATCGCTCTTGTTACTCATTAAAGGGGAATGGTCTACAATTGGCACATTTTCTATAATTATTAAGAATAGTAATAAACACAATATAAATGTTTATTTCATGCTTTCCAGTGTTTTATTGTAATATATCAGATGATTATTTTCTGATAAACCACTAGTGAAATTTATAAAATATAATTTTCACTGTAGCCGGACTATATCTGAATGCGAATGAAAAGAGAATCATAACTAAATGGAATAACAAGCAGAGATAAATGCTGTCATGCGTAAAATTTGCTTCTATAGGAAAAGAAAGTCGATGTCACCATACATCATGTTAAAATGTAACAGAATTAGAGAAATTTAACAGAACTATATTTCGAAATTGATGATGTGACGTCATGATGTGACGACGTCACAAAGGAGAATGCGCGACGTTACGCGGCAAAATCAGTAGAAAATACTCAATATCACTTAAAAAGCGTGAAATAAAAAGAAAATTTATTTGTTTTACATATAAGATTGAAATATATTTCATTCGTGAACACCAGCTATTATATTTTCACTCGTGGCTACGCCACTCGTGAAAATATTGCATCTGGTGTTCACTCAGTGAAATTATATTTCAATCTTACATGCAAACAAACAAATATCCTCTATATAATTCGGATGTTCTTATAACATAATGCTTGAAACAAATTCTGATAAAGTTCTAATAGATTTAGTATGATCGTTCATAAATATGATGAATACAATTATTTTGTCCTAGAATTTTTTATTATCTGCTATAGAAATGTAAGTTATATCGGATCATGTAATCATGTATCAACATCCATATATAGATCTTTAGTGATTTATTGTTAAGGTTGACGCTTAATACTATCAAAGTCATTATTAATTGTAATAAAGACTTTCCACTCTAGACCAATTTACTTAAAATGAGCATTGCGCTCTTGCAATAACGAAATAACTACTCTGCTTTAATTCATGAAAAAAGCTTGAACGCAAAACAAGCACTGCAAACTTCCACTAAGCCACTGCCTTTGCATTTATGCATTACGAGTGCATTTGCATAATAGAAACTACACTGAGGTCTAAAGTCCTAAAACATTTATTTAAAAATCTTCCAAAGATCAAGTCTTAGAATCTGTGAAATACACTCAGAATTGAACTAAAACGTTTTTTATGCAAGTGTTACCGGATTTGATTGAAAAATGTTTTTCATTTTTTGATTATTTTGCGCAATAAAAATGATTATTCTGGAAAAAATGGGGTGAGGAAATGACCTGAAACTTTGCACACAAATTATTGTTTCACATCTACATTAAATGGTGTATAAATCTTGGGAAAATATTCCCAGTTCCGTCATGTCAAATGAAGCACGTACTGTCGCCTTCCCATTATTCTATTGAATAAGCACTGCCCCCTTTGCAGTCGTCTTTTAATATCATAATGCAAATATCATGCAAATATTTCAATGTATCCTTTAAGCATCATTGCCAACAACATGGAGCTGATTTAGTAATGATTGAAAGTAAGGATGAAAATCTTTTTATCAGAAGTTTACTTGAACGAATGTATAGAACACGTAAGTAGTATTCGTCTATATTCAAAATGTGTGTGCTAAATTGTCTAGAAATGTGTTTTCATTTTTTAAATTATGACCCCTTGTTTTTCTCGGGACTTGTACCTCGAACTGCCTGTTCTAAAAAAAGTTTTAAAAAATCACAAAAGAACACTGGTAGTCTTCGATTTCCCTCCATATGGATCAATACCTTCTTAGATTTCTATACATGTACTTGTTATGTAAACCGTAGACATTTTGTATGATTCAGATAAATATTCTCAAGGACAACAATTATGTATTTATAGTCCTTAATTTTTGAAGTGTTTGTAAATCCATAATGTTAAAAAACTGGATATTTTTTAACTCATAAGCCATATTCATTAAGCTTCACAGCACTCAGATCAAGAGTTTTGGAAATGTGCTAATGACGAGATGATCGAGGGTTTATGGGTGTGGTACAAGGGAGATAAACCTCTTAATTTTACAGGATGGTATGTTATATTTTCCTTTATTACATATAAGAAATCCATTAATTTCCCCTTTGGCCTCAGGCTAATATGACAGTCTTCAGCCCAATAACAATGTCATTATGAAAACACTTGATTATTAACATTATAATATAATATTTCTTTGGCGGAAAGGGGACATCTTTTTGTAATTCATCACGTATGAAAGTAATACTTGCGTAAAAGTAATAGTTTCGGATTAGAATTATATAAGATTTCATATATTTCGTTCTAATCCATTTCAACATTGTATATATTGAATGAATGTATAATTATTATGTACTGTGTATGATTATGAATAAAATATGTTAAAACTAATAGATGCGCACTTAAAACGTCACACATGATAAACAAGGAGTATCTTTCAAAAAGATACTCGGCCGAAGTAATACTGGTTAACATGCTAAGTTATGTTTTTTTTAAGTTTGAAGTATATTCTTTTAGCAATGCTTGCATAACAATGACATAATAATTATTTCTTGTAGCAAAGAAAATACCCATTTTAAAAGCATTGAAATTAAATTATAGTATATTGATAGTAATGATTTTTCAAAGTAAGACTTTAGGATGTCCCCTTTACTTGTTCTATGTTTGACTTTATAAAATTTGTAATCATTTAAAAATAAACCTAAAAGTTAAAGAACTATTCTCTTTCCTGTACATTTTATTTAAGTACTAGTTCATAGTGGCAAAACTATCCTTTACATTTTATCTTAGAGCTATCTTAAAAATTTTGTTTTAGAATGGCCAGAACTATCCTTAGCATTTTATTTTATAATGGTTAGAACTGTCCATTACATTTTATTTTAGAATGACCAATGAGATTTATCGATTTCAGTTTGAAATTTTGAAATGACCAATAAAAATTCTTTTTATATACAGTCCTTCCCTGTTAATTTTACAGGAAGTCAAACTGATAACAGACGGACTTCGTCCGAAAAATTCCGGTGTGCCATCTGTACTATTGTACCTCTTTGCAGTCGTAATTTATATCTCTCGTACATTCAAATACACATACAGTCAGTGGGTTGTGGCCTATAAATATTTTATCTGGGATATATGAACATACATTTATCTCAAATTCATTCTGTTTTAAATGTTCAATCATCCGAGGCAATTTTTAGGTATCCCGGGCAACCAGGAAGCGAGGGTGACGAAGACTGTGCCGTGTTTGCAAGCAGGACTGACGTATTTAACGGCTGGCATGACGCTCCGTGTGCTGCCTCACACCACCCTATAGACCCTTTCATTTAAGACTGGATTCAAGTTGTCACCCTTGGATGACGTCATTGGGAGATACGGCGGACATTTGCCGATACGATTAAGTACATTAACAGAGGAATATAACGATCTTAATCCTTACTTTTGTAATATGGGCAGATTGAAATTGCCAAAATATTGTGAAATTGAATGCGATATTACATAAAAAAGATGAATAAAAATGTTTACCATGATAAGGTTAACGATTTGTTTCAATACTAGACCATATGGCTGGGTAATTGATCATGGCAACTATTTTTGTTTTATTCTTAATAATGAAAATTAAATTGTCGCGCCGTGTTTTACCAGACAGTTAAATCATACTAACTTGGTAAAAACCAGAGATGTAGATAATATATCTATGTCTCTGCTAATACACAGTACCCGAGAGATATTTTGAGTTTCAAAAATGTAAGAATTCTGTAGTTTTGAAAAAAAACGGCTGCGTAATAATTAATTGCAAGATACTGGTTGAATAGATATTATTGTGTTTTAAGTTTTACTGAGACAAAGAAAAACAATAATATAAATCTATTTAATTTTCCACAAAAAAAATGTGCATAAAAGTAGCAATTCTTTTGAATGTACATGACTGTATAATATTTGTGTCGGCAAAAAAGGCACTCTCAAAAAATCGTACATTACGCCAAATGAATGCACTGCATTGTTGTACTTATAAGAGCCGACAAAAAGCCAAAATTTCGCTCAAAACGGTGGTCAAGCCATCATTTTCACGAATGGTCTCGAAATGTAAACAATGTCGTGGAAATAATCTTGATGAGGGATGAAGAGTTATGTCTTCGCAGCCGTATGCGGCTATTGATTATTTTCAGTTCGGTTAAAAAAAAATATTTTGGCCAGTTTACTTACCGCGTTGAAATCCTGTACGGTATCCGCCATTTATTGCACAATTCTGCGTTACTTATTGCACGAATCGTGCGTTATTTTCACATTCCGGCGTTACTGGATGTACACGGTGAATTCTTTATTTTACTTGTGTTCACACAAAGGTAAAACTTTATTTAAAGCGAAAAATAAATCAAAATAGAGTAGTAAAAATAATAAATCAAATGTTAGATTTATGTTCCGTATTTGCTCCCGTAGAATAAAATCGTCCACAACCGAAATAACAAATATTAATTCATTCTATTTGTTTCGTATAAATAAAAAAGAAATGACGAAACGCAAAATAAAGAATATACGTCTAGGTGTATATTTGCATGTATTTTCAAAGCTTTTTTATAATTAGTATTACATGTACTTTTTACAATGACGCAAGCATGGAATAGTCGCCGATTTCTTTATTGTTTAAGCGTTATCGTCGAAAGATCTGTGATATAAACATATGAAAAAATATTAAGTTAATTTAAACCTTAAAAAATGTTCCTAGATTTTGAGAAAAAAAGGAAACATTGTACTTTACCTCAAACTGTTCAGAAACTCCAAAACGCAGATTGTTTGCAGCCGTTATAGATTATAGATTCAATATGGGTGCCGCCATACAATTTGATAAACAAGATTAACAAGGAAAGGCGGTGTTCAATGAACGCAACCCACACACGACCTAGGAACAAGAACCAGCGGCAAGGACCCCAGGAGGACCCCAGACATATATAAATCTAGTAACCGATAAGGAAATCAAAATAAAAGAAAACAAATAAATGATTGATTAATAGGCCCATTAAGCAAGAGGGCACAGGGGAAGGGGTATAGGAAATTCGGGGAGGGGGCGAAATAAAGAAACAAAAAAAGGGAAGATACTTACCGTAGACGAGAAAACAACAAGGGACACAAACAAAAGTGTCACCAAAACTTTATGAAACAACAAGACATACATCAGAGGAACACAGACGGGCACCCCCTTGGAATGGTCAGCAGCATAAGTACTACTGGGGAGTTTAACCCGGTTAATGGTGCAACAAACCCCACTCTTAGTCCCACCATGTTCCTATAAACGAGACAGTGTAAAATAAAATGAATCCCCGCCAAGTGAAATTTTAACAGTTGTTATGGTTACAAAAAGTTAAATAAATAATCATGTAGAAACATATAAAAGAAAACCCATCGACCATAACAAAAGTACTCAATGTCTTAAAGGAAGAAGAGCAACAAGAAAATCAGCTACAAGGGCCAGATTAAGTAAGACAAAAGACTGTCAGTCCAAACGGGCTTTAAGAATTGTCCATCATAGAGTCTCCCACTTGGTCCGTCTGATGTAATCAAAAGAGGAAACCGTAGAGTCCAGCTGTAATGGGGATGAACACTAAGCATGCAGTATGTGTTAAAAAAAGTAGGGTCTTTTAATAAAACGTTTAATGATTTTAGTTAAAACAGCGGAAAAATACTTTGACCCAAAATCTTACGAAGTTTGTAAATCACATCGCCATAAAACCAGGCTGGATAATCCATTGTCGCAGAAGTGTTTTAAATCACTGTTAAATTTTGAAATTAAATAAAACATTTACGTAATTTATGATAGCGGTAGCCCTGCTGGTAATGAAAATATTCCGCTCGTTGAAATCCTTGCGTTACTACACGCTCTAGCGAATCATATTAGCTGAGAAACATATACCCCGTAAGATGTTGCATGGGGTACGTCTCCGTCTAAATGTGGATAATTAACTATACGAAAGTCAAATTCATCTCTTTTATCATAAATTTTTTTGTGTGAATAGAATTGTTGTTGACATCCAAAAATGATGTACTAAAATTTCAACTGTTCGTTTTATTAAGTAGAAGTTCATGGGGATAAATATCAGACATCATTTGATCAAAATAAGAATTACCTAAATTAAAAATGACATCAAGGTATCTGGAAGTGTTATTAAATGCTACAATCACATAAAGTCTCATAAAGGTTTATTTTCCGTGGCGTTACAAACAATGCGCGTGAAATCTACAGGTGCGGTAGAGTAATCGGATTGTTTTAAAATGGAAAAAATCACTGTAGAAAACCGCTTTTATCTTTTTAAATGCAAACGCAAAAATTTAGGGACTTTTTATGCTAAGCACTTTAGATTAAGTTCTTTCGTGAGGTGTTGATAAAAAGTTTGCAATTAGTTCTAAGTTTATCGCACATGTAACCCCTGACATGATATAAAAAATAATTCTTCCACCATAGGTCGCACATTTGATCCCTGATTATAATTGTATTCTGATTTTTATAGATGTACCACAAGAGGTCGCAAATGTGATCTCGGTTATTGCACAGGTGGCAGTATCAGTGTTTGGACATCCCACCCCTTTCTGCCCCTGAACTCCTACTACAACCCTGAAAAAAGAAATTCAACACACTAAGGCTAACTGTAAGGTATCAAATACAAAACCACCGATAAAATTATTTATAAAAAAAAAAAATATCCACTATCAAAATTATAGTTACAGAAAGGTGAAAAGCCTACAATATGTTCATTTGCCAAAGAATGTGGAACACGGGAAATCGTCGTTTCGGCGACTGGGGCGCATTCCGGCGGCATTTCGCTGCATCATTCATTAACATCAATAAAAAGAAATAGAATTCCGCAGCTTACCTAATACAAGTCCAACAAATATCAAAATCATTCCGATTTTTTTCTGTTTCACGGTATTTTTTGACTTGTCGTAGCCATTTTGCAGTCTGATACCTTGGTTATAATACGCAATCTGATTGGACGAGCCAAATTGGACGTCCAATCAGATCGCGTATATCACACAGGTATCAGAATCCAAAATGGCAGCGACAAGTCAAATTTACCGTGAAACAGAAAAAAAGCGATAGAATATTGATATACGTTGGACTTGAATTAGGTAAGCTGTGGAATTCTAGTTCTTTTTTTTGATGTTAATGAATGATGCAGCGAAATGCCGCCGGAATGCGCCCCAGTCGCTGAAACGACGATTTCCCGTGTTCCACATTCTTTGGCAAATGAACATATAGTAGGCTTTTCAGCTTTCTGTAACTATAATTTTGATAGTGGAAAAAAAAATTTATAAATAATTTTATCGGTGGTTTTGTATTTGATACCTTACAGTTAGCCTTAGTGTGTTGAATTTCTTTTTTCAGGGTTGTAGTAGGGGTTCAGGGGCAGAAAGGGGTGGCGGTGTCCAAACACTGATACTGCCACCTGTGGGTTATTGTAGTACAACCGTACCCAAATGTTTCTGTGTGAAAGGATGACTTTATTTGAATAAAACCTGTATAAATGCCGATTTACCCTTTTGGTGTTTCAAATGGTCTGGTATTATGTGAAGTAAATAGTACATGTATTTTTAAATATCTGGGAGATGAAAATATTTCCAACCTGTAGCGTAATAACCTAATTTATGTGTGTGCTTTTGTTAGGGTATACATTCAGATGTCGTTAAGTACAGATAGTTACGTCGTTAGACAATAAAATGTCAAAGGACAATATCTTCTATTTTAAAAATCGTAATGTTCATGTTATTTTCATTGAATAAGTGACGGTGTTGAAGTAAAGATATCAAAATGAAGTCGTCAGTTTCGGCTTTTGCCGTTGTTGCAGTAATGTTAACGGGTAAGTTTTATTATTGTTATTATTATTATTATTTTTTTATTATTATTATTATTTATTTCTTCGCATGGTATTTTTAATAATTAATTTTACTTTATGCTTTTCAGTGAATTACTAATTTATCCGTGAAAATTATATTTGATAATTTCACAGTGAAAATTATCAAAATATAATTTCACACTTTTCAATGACGAAACTACTTTTTTAAGATTTTCCCCATGTGGTACCTCGATTTTATTTTTACTGACAATTCTAACAATGTCAGGCTGTTAAAGAAAAAGCAAAGATGAAATCGATAAATAACTTAAATGTCAAAAGTAATAAAAAGATTTTAAAGTTCACGAGATGAAATAGAATTACATCTTACACAACAAACAAACAAATTTTCTTTTCATTTTATGCTTAAAAACAAGTTAAAACGAAATTTCCATAATATTACCGTCAATATTAAAATCTGTTTTCCCCATTGAGAGCCCCATTTAGTCGGAATTTCTCATTAAATACAAGAAGTCTTGAGCTGAAAAATAGTTCGACAACCAACGTTAAATGACGGTGATGTTATTCATTTTATTAAAAAAAATGAATGATCGCTTGTTTTAATAATAAATAGAGGATATTTGTTTGTTTGTGTGTAAGATGAAATTTTATTTTATCGAGTGGGCTTTAAAAACAGTATTCTCACGAGTGGCATAGCCACGAGTGAGAATACTGTTTTTAAAGTTCACGAGATGAAATAAAATTACATCTTACACAACAAACAAACAAATGTTCTTTTTATTTTATGCTTAAAAACAAGTAAAAACGAAATTTCCATAATTTTAACGTTAATATTAAAATCTGTTTTCCCCATTGAGAGCCCCATTTAGTCGGAATTTCTCATTAAAAACAAGAAGTCTTGAGCTGAAAAATAAGTCCGCCAATCAACGTTAAATGACGGTGATATTTATTCATTTTATTAAAAAAATATGAATGATCGCTTGTTTTAATAATAAAAACGAACAATTCTTGTAGGAGAAAAAGTCCAACCATCCATCCATATTTCTGTTACTTACTGCGAATTTATTTTAGACCTGGCTTTGTAAAATGTAAACGGCAGTCATTTTTTAAAGTTGTGTATTTCATGGGAGGAAAATAATTGTGTAAGATTCAGAGGGATATAATTTGGATTTGTTTGTCATACACCATTTAAAAGAAAGAAAACTTATTTGAGGATTGTAACAGACAAAAAATAAGTGTTGACAGATGTGAAAACATTCAAAAAAGGCGCTAGGAATATGACAAACTTGGAAGCTTGCTCATGGAACGCTGGGTTATTTTACTTATTTTTCGAGTGATGGCTGTCAATGCTTTTCAAATTTTCATAAAGCATACGGCAGTTATTGCTCGTAGGATACTTTAATATACCCAAATGTCATCAAGAGCAGTTTTGCATGGGGAAGGAATGGATTTTTCAGACTGTAAAAATGAAACTAAAAAATTTAGAGACGAAATTTGGTGATTGGAATTTGAATGAATAGAAGTAAGTTTTCTTCTTTTTATTACTTTTGACATTAAAGTGATTTCTCAATTTCAGCTTTGCCTTTTCTTTACACAGCCTGACATTGTCAGAATTGTCAGCAAAAATAAAATTGAGATATCACATGGGGAAAATCTTAAAAAAGTAGTTTCGTCATTGAAAAGTGTGAAATTATATTTTGATAATTTTCACTGTGAAATTATCAAATATAATTTTCACGGATAAATCAGTAATCCACTGAAAAGCAAAAAATAAAAACAAACAATTCTTGTAGGAGAAAAAGTCCAACCATCCATCCATAATTCTGTTACTTACTGCGAATTTATATAAGACCTGGCTAAGCGGCAGCCATTTTTTAAAGTTGTGTATTTTACGGGAGGAAAATAATTGTGTTTGATTCATAGGGATATCATTTGGATTTGTTAGTCATACACCTTTTTAAAAGAAAGAAAACTTATTTGAGGATTGTAACAGACAAAAAATAAGTGTTGGCAGATGTGAAATCATTCAAAAAGCAGCAAGGAAAATGGAAAACTTCAAAGGCTGGCTCAGAAACGCTGGGTTGTTTAATTATTCTTCGAGTGATGGCTGTCATTGCTTTTCAAGTTTTTATAAAAACATACGGCAGTTATTGCTCGTAGGATACTTTAATATACCCAAATGTCATCAACAGCAGTTTTGCATGTGGAAGGAATGTATTTTTAGACTGTAAAAATGAAACTAAAAAATTAGAGACGCAATTTGGTGATTAGAATTTGAATGAATTGAAGTAAGTTTTCTTCTTTTTATTACTTTTGACATTTAAGTTATTTATCAATTTCAGCTTTGCTTTTCTTTAAACAGCCTGATATTGTCAGAATTGTCAGCAAAAATAAAATTGAGGTACCACATGGAGAAAATCTTTAAAAAGTAGTTTCGTCATTGAAAAGTGTGAAATTATATTTTGATAATTTTTACTGTGAAATTATCAAATATAATTTTCACGGATAAATCAGTAATCCACTCAAAGGTATAAAATAAAAAGTTTTAAAAAGTAATCAATGATTCTCACTTTACTTTTAGTTTGGTTCGCCAACGTAGAATGTGTGCCATGTACGACAAATGATCAATGTAACAATTCTACATCGTGTTCTGGAGCAAACACTCCCATCTGTGAACATCCGGACCTCACCGACGTTAACGAGAATGGTGGATTGTGCACATGCAGTGTTGGATGTATGTAATGGTTTAAACACAGATTGTAAAATAGTAAATAATGGAAAGTGGACTCCCAAATTCCTCAATTTAAATGCCTCACTTGGGTTTGTAAAAAAGACTTTGTATTTCAATTTGAATCCCCTTAAGTCTCAATACATTGTTTTTTAAGATTAACCGTCGTTTATGATAACTCATTCTAAATGTGGGAAAACAGATTGTGCAGGGTTCAGGGTTCATTCTTCAAACTATTATTGTTTTGTGATAACCAACCCATGGCCATTTTTTTTAAAAGCCACTAAGTACACAAGAATGTATAAAGAAACAAAATATAAAATATTGTTCCTATGCGTATATTCAAACGAAGTAAATATCTGTATGTTAGGGTTATAAGTGGATCTATGAATAAACGTTGTCACGATGTCTTTGAAAGTTTATGTCAAAATATTATGTCAAAATTTTATGTCAAACAAACTAGCATATTAAGCCTCATTTGCATTCGGAACATCTCGGCTATTAAACAAAGTAACCTCGGACTTAATACGTATTTGAAAGTAATGTAGTTATACCCCGTGGTTATAGATGTAAACAAAAAAGGTGTACTCTTTGATAATGTATAACGAATGTAAATAGTTGACATAAAGTCTGTTATAGTAAAAATATGATTGAACATTTGTCTGACAATCATAATCAATTTAAAATGCTTACTGATGTACAATTATATCCAAATCCGAATAAATGTCAACATATAGACGTTTCAACAACCATAGCAATAAATATATATACAAGTTTGTTTCTTAATAAAGAAGATTCGAGAGGTCTTTTTGTAGCTGTGGCAGATTTGTTTATTTCGAAAATATTTGGAGATTATTGTTTTGCATATAAGGCACAATAAATGTTTATAATTCACAATGATTTAACAAAATATAATTCATAATATATATTAAATATAGTATCATAATGAAAGTTTGTTTTTCACTTTATTTTTTTATGTTTTGAAAGATTATATGCAGGAGAAATATACATTCTTGGTGCATTAGGGATATTTTTTATACAAAGGAAACAATTTATGTTGTCAAGCTAATTTTAGAATAAATGAGCTATATTAAAAGTAGTATCAAAATAAAAGTTCTCGTGTAAAATTCAATTATCAAATTTTCGATTTATGTTGAAGTAAGTACTCTGCAACAGAGATTTTCCAAAAAGGACATAAGTATGTTAATCAAAATATTTACATAAAAAATGTTATATCATTTGATTTGAATAAACAGTATATAAAGCTGCATGCCTACAACCACAATATTTGAAGAAAATCAAACTTGAGAAAAAATTGTGCCATTTGCGCCAAAAAATCTCCGTTGCGTAATTTAGTCATACCGGTTCAAAAGTTGAAAGAGCAGCAAAATTTTGGTACACGGTTCGCTCGGTCATATAATAGTGCATGGTGATATTGTAGTTATAATGTTCACTGTTACATTTTTTCGTAACATGAAATAGTAAAACGCTTTTCAGACAATAATCGATTTATACAGTTTTAAGGATTTAAACGGAACGGACCATTCCTCGTAGTGTTTAGTAAAGTAAATGATATTTTCCGATTTTTTTTTGTACCGATTTGTTCTCTTCGATTATAATTTTTCGTTAAAGTTTAGTCGTATTTTGAAGTGGAGCACGCATAACAATTTTTGTAGACTGGCTTTAATGAATGCGATGTATTAGCTTTAATTTGATACCGCCAGCACTCATTCTGAACACTGTGGAGAGTTCCGATGTTCTCTCGAATAATGTACTGTTTACTACGAAGGACCGTTGGGAACATATCAACTTCGTGAATTCCCGATTTCATCTTCGTGAATTCATACGGAATTTTCAGCTTCATGAATTCACGATTTCAACTTCAAATCATTCATTATTTTACTTTAATGAAATCACGATTTCAACTATTTCAACTTCACGAATTAAACCTTAAGAATAGAAGATTTCAACATCACAAATTCACGATTTCAGCTTCACGAATTCACGATTTTAACTTTATGAATTCGTGAAGTTGAAATCGTGAATTCAATAAGTTGAAATAGTGAATTTTTTGAAGTTGAGTTCATGAAATTGAAAAAGAGATTTCGTGAAGTGTAAATAGTGAATTCGTGAAATTCAAATCGTGAATTCATGAAGTTCAAATCGGGAATTCATGAAGCTGAAATGTCCATACCGGTCTTTCGTAGTTTACTGTCATATCTGTAAATTTACTAAACTAAGGTAGACTTTTAATCTCTAGATTGGTATCATTTTGTCTTCAACTCCTATAATTAAATTACTATTTGTTTACATGTTTAAATTCTTAGCGCAGGTTAGACCTAAATACAGTATCCGTTCTGTGTATGCTCTTGTGTTCGAGGTTCTTATTCAAGGGCCAAGATGATGCGATTGCGTCATTTGTTGTTAAAAGACGAGTTTCATTGACGGATTAGGAACAGAAGACAATACTTTTTTCATTTCCCGAGTTTCTTAACATGAACACACACGACACGTCATCAAAAATGGCGATCTGACCGAAGTTACCAACTTATTAAGTAAATAAAAGATAAATGCTTAGTCGCTGTACGATTTTTCTGTAACAGAGTGTGTTCACTTTCTTGTCTTCTCTGATCTCGGTATTAAATAAACAAAAACCTCCATCCGAATATTCCCAGGTTATATTTTTTTATACATGTTTGTTGATACCTAAATGTATTTCATTATTTATAGTGAACGAATCGTTTTGTGTTTTACAGTTTGTAACTACCCTGCTGAGTGTAAAGTACCAGAAGTAGTTCTTGAATGCCCGTATGACGACCGCCATTGTTATGACAACAGATGTATCTGCTCTCGTTTTCCAGTGTTTCCCGGAAGAAAATAACATGTTCTTCTAATGGTTGTACATTAACATTCAATTGAATTATTCACTCGAAATAAATTTGAAAAGGATACACCATATTTTTTTGTTTGTGTTAATTTATTTATTTATTAAAACAATTAAGGTTGATTTTCTTCTATATCGCTTGCCTTATTTTTCTTTATTTTCCATGATTATTGATGGAAAATTATTTTATTACAAAACAAACACGCTTCACCTTTTTGCAAGACGGTCTATTGTGAAATTTACTATTTGGGTATAAAAAATGAAGACGATGAATAACAATAAAACTTTTACCAGTGCATCGCCTTGAGCGCATGTTACCATGGTAATTCAAAAGCAGAACAACGCGCGAATACCTATATAATAATAACAATTAATTCATTTACTTAAAAAAACGAAAGGAATCTTAAAATGCAAGGTGACCATTTTATTTATGAACAACCCTCGTACATGTTATGCACGGTATTTAAATAGACTGGCAATACCTTGCAGTTGTAGAGAGAATGCCAGCCCACATGGCTCAATCGGTAGAAGTGCGAGACTTGTAATCTCGACATTGTGGGTTCGATTCAAGGGCTGGCCAACTAAAATTACGAATCAGTCTTTCGGATGAGACTTTAAATCGAGGTCCCGTGTAGGGTGCTTAAACACTTGGCACGCTAAATTTCTGGAATTTGGGCATCTTTCTGTATCTGTATCTTGCACTATTTTTCCAAAAAATCTAAACTGATGAACACTTTTCTGGAGGACTTGCCCATATTGGACAACCGGTGGCGAGTATAAATAAGCTCAAAAACACACACGAGCAGTTGTAGGGCTTGAAAACCCATCATACATGTACCGTCAAATTCACAGGACTGTGTTCGAGATATTGATTGGTCACTACTTAAAGGGACTCAAATAAGGTTTAAAATCCAAAAAACAAAACATATGAATTTCTTACATAAATGAGCTAGGTTTAAACGCTTTTCATTTTGGGTCATTTTCTTACAATTTGAATAATTGTTCTGGAAAAACGAAGTGCGCGAATAATCTGAAATTTTGCATTAAGATTAGTGGTCTAAACCTACTTCAAATAGTACATTTATCTGGAAAAATATTTTTAGTCCCATCATGTCAAACAAACAAAAAACCTCAGTGGAGTCCCTTAAAAACAAGTTATAAATTATACTAAATATATATGTAACTTCTGGTTTTGTTTTATCTTTTATGTTTTTGCTTTTTGGAGTGACCAATCAAACACCTGTAGTCATATTCTGTAATTACAAGACACTTAAAGTGTCCATAAAATGCCACATTTTTTTGTTTCACACAACATAATGCATTTCTGACTAGAATTGCACGGGCCCTTTCCGTCAAACCTCGGATATGGACGATTAGAATGGCTCGGGGTACTTGATACGCGAAAATCAACGTCTTCTTTCAGCATTGTCAGCATTATACCAAAAGAAAATTTCTGCATAAATGCATCATTACAGTATGGACGCACAAAATTGACGGGTCTATGACAAACTTTAAAACTGTTGCTTTGTAGGTAACAAAATATGAAACAGTAAAAGTACCATAAACTATAGGCGTGCAGCAACAAGCTCGTTATATTCTGTAGTCTTGTAACTCAGGTGACTTCAAACCACTTGCTCCTTACCGCTGTGGGTTCGAATCCGGCCTGAGACTTTGGACTCTTTTATGGTTCTACTCAAGAGTCCGCCTGTGCATAAAATAATGCACGGAGAGGCTCCTGAGACCGCATTCAACTAAACACGGCCAAATGAAAATGAGTGTAAGTCCTACTTAAAGCCTAGCCAACCAATCACCAACCAACCCAATCAACCAACCAAAACAAACAAACTAGGATCCACGTTCTTCTTGCGCGTATGACTGATCAATATACCGGTATAAGCATTGGGTCAGTAGAATAAAATAGTAAAACAGAATAGTTAAAAAGGGAGACATTATAAACACTTGTTATATGTCGCAACGCCGCTAAATGTCGCACTTACCGCTAATTGTCGTACCATTGCCGCTAAATCTCGCAACCACTGCTAAATGTAGCAAAATCGTTTGCCGTTAAATGTCGCACGATTATCCCTTACCGTTAAATGTCGCAACACTGCCGCCAAATGTCGCAACATGGAATTCATGCAAAACAAAATTGACTACCGTTAAATGTCGCAAGATGTATGTGGCGCCGTTATATGTCGCAACGCCGCTAAATGTCACACTTACCACTTAATGTTGCACCATTACCCCTAAATGTTGCATCAGCCGCTAAATGTCGCAAAATCGTTTGCCGTTAAATGTCGCAAAATTTTAATTCATGTAAAACAATAAGTTGTTGGTATTATGATAATAAATTTTATCATTATGTGTGTAATCTTGAGGCAAGTATCTATCATGTAGGAAATGATTAGCTACAAATTTTAAAATTAATTGTTTAAACGAAGTCATCTTAGTCGGTGACCACAATTCATGCCAAAAGTCCCTAGGTGATTAAACACATTTGTATACATTTTTTGTCTCAAGCCTTTTTTAAAGTAAAATAGAGATATGTACAAAGGCTCCGTCCGTCTGTCTAGTCCGTAACTCATCTATTTATCAAGGGATTTTGAAATAACATATGTTCACCAAATTACGACCTGTCATGCGAAACAACCAGAACTCCACGGTGGTCCCACTTGGAGATCAAAGGTCAACATTGTCTGATGGATGGTACAATTCGTGTTCGGTTTATAACTTTTTTGTCCATTAAGGTATTTGAAATAACTTGGCACACATGCTCACTATTTAAGACAACGTGCTTGCGAGACACAGTCAACATTGTTTGATTCGGATACCAATCCATAACCTTTTAATTACATGAAGGATTTTGAAATAATATGGCACACACGTTTATCAGAATAAGATCACATGTCATACACAACAACCAGAATCCTAACTCCAAGGTCAAGATCACACTTAGAGGTCAAAGCTTTAAGTGGTCTGTTATAATGCCTTTTTGTGTCAGATCCATAACTTTTTACACGCATCAAAGTATTTTGTAATGAATTTGCACAAATATTCACCATATTAAGACAATGAGTCATGCGCGACACTCTGACCCCTACCAAGGTCAAGGTCACACTAAGAGGCCAAAGCTATATTTTCCTTGTCAAGAGATAATCTGCGAAAGTAGAGCTATTAGAGATTCCAGTGAAACTTTAAATAAAAATAGATAACAGCGGGAGGGAGTGAACTGTAACTCCATCTTGAATATTTTTAATAGTTTCCCTGTATGTAATTATTTTCGAAATGAGTTCGTGTTTTCAACATTGTTCTTTCGACCTCTCACCATCATTAACGGTGATCCACCTGAAAAGGTATCTAGTGCAGTAAAATCCTGTATTCCGTTTCTGATAGTTTGGTGCCTTTGAAATAAATGCACAATATGCAGAAAAGTAGTCCAAGGGGGTGTCCCTCAGAAGCTATGATACATGAAAATTGCAGACTCCGTTTTGATTGAGTCTGTACAATTATAACATCTCTCACGCCCTAGCTTAGGTAAGCAGTACTCAGTTTTTAACACTTAAAAGTGCTGGAATCAACTATCAGTGATTGCATTTTTGGCGGCTTATATACATAAACATAAGACATATCACAGCAGCGTGTATATTGACATCATTAGAAATTATTAGAAATTTCAGTTTTTCAAATGTATATTACTAATAAAAGTGACATGTGTGACAAAACAATAGTATGAATGCTTTGAAATATAACATTTAAAGCAAACAAGTTTGATTGCCAGCGAAACACTGTCTATTTAAGAACCTTTTAAAACATTTTTTGTTTCATGTGACAGCTATCAGAATACTTGCTAAAACAGCCAAAGATTTCCATTCATGTTGGTTATTCATGCTCTTCTGGTGTGAATGACCACCTTATTATCATTCAACGAGTTCATAACACTTCGCTGGTTGCAAATTAAGTGCGTGCTTTGGCTGTACTAACAAACATTTAGTAAACAAACTAACAATATTCAAATAATATAATGACTGACATGTTGTATAAACATCAGCCCGTCAGATTATATCAACAAGAAACGTGAGTCCAAATCGCGGTCTTTCTATAAAAATGCGATTTGAGTGATGCCAGGGGAGGATGCCTTTAGCATCACAACTTCTTCACTTATTGCAGTTACACTAAGGGGTGGGAGGCTAGGCCTCCGTTAGAGCAATGCTGTGCCAGTAGATACTGATTCGATTATACTTTTCTATATGTCAATTAAAGATATTAAATCATAATACAAGCGTTCTATAATCTGAATATCAACTTAATTATTTTTAGGTTATACGAATTTATTTTAGTAAATTTGAATTGGAAGCTCTAGGCGTATTTAAACACTGGAACTAGAATCAACCAGTACTAAGCAACGAGTATAAAGTTGTTTGCTTACGGTAAAAAAGTCTTGCACATAACTGGGTTTGAACCCACGCGGCCATCTTGACGAGTTACTCTCTTGGCCATACCGCATCTAACTTGATTTTGTTTAACAGAAATCTCGTACGCACATTCAATATGTTCGATGAGTTCAAGACCAAATAAAACTGTTTATAATTTTAATTCGGTCATCTTCGCAGCATATGCGCTTGTGAGTGCGTGAGTGTGAGTTTGTGTATAATTGTCTTTGTCACCAGCAAAAACATCACTTCCATTTATTTCTGCAGGCCCTGTCATTATACCAGGACCAGCCCCTATTTCGTTAGCATTTCATACTGAAAAACGCAATAGAATATAACCTAAAACTCCGTGACCATCTACATAGTTAACCAGGTTTGAACTCCATCTATATACCTAATAACCAAATGGCTCAAAAATGATATTAATGTCGGTCATTACAGATGTTTGTGATTAATGGACTTCAATGTTTAAAATAAAATATTTGATAAAGATTTGCTACGAAACATACATAGTTTACCTACATCTTGCATACCTATCATTTTACCTACCACGCGAGATATTCAGGCGATACCAAAGTATAGATATACCTTTACTTACCACGCGACAAATTCAGGCAATACCTTGAGATTTTTTTCTAAAACACATGACTACATATCGGCAAAGTCTTGCTTTTTTCAACGGCATCAAACTACCAGAAATAGGATACATGATATAACCAGCGGAGATTTTCTATCTATACTCTAGAACCGTTTAAAACAAGGTTTGTTTGTTTGTTTTACATTGAAGTGCTAATGGAACCCGTACTAAAACAATCGAAAATGCGATTGAATTTGGTTGTGTTGACTGGTCTATTAACGATATCCTATTTCATCGTTTGTTGCCATTTCAAAAATGCGAATCAAAGTAACTCAAATAATATAATTTTTATCATGTATACACTTGTATGATAATCACAAAGACAGATATTATAGCAAACCATTTCCTATCTGAAAGATAGCCGGCCCCTAGATCACTTACATAACTTTAATATTGGCATAATACCAGGTTTTGTACATGAATTTAGATATTGTGAAATTTAACGATGGTGTTTCGACATTTAACGGTAAGGCAAAAAATCCTGCGACATTTGACGTTACAGTTGACATTTAACGGTAGATGATTTTGCGACATTTAGCGTTGGTTGCGACATTTAACGGCGGTTGCGACATATAAAGGTGCCACACTTGTAACGCGAGTAATGAGTGAGTATTTGTACGCCTAAAAAGTGAATTCAGTCGGTTAAATCGTTGATTGGTATAGCTTGGATGAAATGTTTGCCCAGTCATTGCACTTTTACTTCTTATCATATACGACGAACCTTAGTTGTTAAAATTTCATTTTAGCTGATAAAGTATACGCTAACCCCGTGCTATCTTGATGTGCGTCTCGTTTATTAACCTAGATCATAAAATGAAAACATGGCTATTTTGTAAGTTTGTTGGATTTTTCTTTTTTTACACCGATGTGAACATATTATTTGGTAGTATCTCGGCGGTTGATCCACCTAACCGGCTTTCCAGGATAACTAATCAGTAATTACCAATTACTCCGCTTGTGACAGACTACTAATCCCACATGAATTCTGTAATTGGTATGTACCCCGATTGTTCCTGGTCGTTCCCGGATTACTACAGTCTCACTGACATCCCGGCAGAGCCCCGGCAGAACCCTGGTGGACGTCCGGGTTCATGACAATTTGCGATTATTGCACTTGTTTGTATTAACACCCTTCCCATTTCCCTTCTATCCAGTCTTGCATAAGGATTTTTCAAAAAATCATCATGAATTACTAAGCTGTAGCAATAGATATTATATTAAATAAAAAAATGTATAAATGTAATCATTTTCACGCGTTTTCAACCAACCGGAGTTCTACCGGGGCTCAGCCTGGATCGTCCTGGGCTCTGCCGGGGCTCTGCCTGGATCGACCGGGGCTCTGCCTGGGTCAACCGGCATGAACCGTAGCTTCACCTGGGTATTGCTTTGATGATCTGGAGCGCATCCTGAGTGGTTAGTTGGGAATTACCGTAGTGCTGCCAGGGTTAGTGTGACCGCAGCAATAATTCACCCCGGATCGTCCCGGAACTTACCGGGATGGTCCTGGGCTCTGCCGGGAGTAAGTGAGACCCCAGCTTTAGACTCAATGTCCAAGATTAATTTTACCGGAGTAATTACACCTTGTACGAAGATCGAGAAGCGCCCCCTATTTCTTATCCATGCTCGACCTTATGAACTCAGCGGCGGACCCCTTTTTTAAAGTAAGAATGACTTGATAGTGTCTAAATTGCGATCTTTTTTCTGAAGTTACTTCTTAATTCGCGGAACTGTGAACTACCAATTAGTTCATTTGTCGAATAAGATTTACATACATAATTCTACAAAAATAATGTAGTTGGTATAATTTGGTTTATTGAAACATGTTCGACTCTCATTTCTTTTCTTTTCTTTTCTTTTCTTTTCTCTTCTTTACTTTTCCTTTCCTTCTATTACAGACAGTTCAGCTATGCTATTCCGTACCTTTCTAATCCGTATAAATACATGTTTATATTTTATTTTTGTTACGTAATCGTGTTAAATGCATAGTTCGGATATAAACCAGACATTTTAACTGTCTGTCAAGTTTTATAAATAACCACACAGCTGCATTACCCAAAAAGTAAACAAAAGATAAATAAAGCCTGGTGATTGTGATATGTCCAAAACAGATCAACATACATGTTTCATAAAATGCTTAACCACATTTACAAAGATAACATGTGCAGAGTTTTATTATTTGACGGCTAGCTAGCTTTAAATCTCAAAACATTATTAAACTCTACCAACTCGGTATTAAGTATTATTTCATATCAGTGTACCTTAATTATCCCTAGACCAAATACTGAATAATTTCAAAAGTCATTTGTTATTTATTCTTGATGTTGTAACTGGAACGACCTTCATCATTATATCAATGCTGCTACATCAGATTCTGTAAACCATTTTAAAACCTTACACTTGAGATATTTTCATACAACGGTGTAAGCTCTGGCTCTGTAAGTATCAATTTCATACGACAAAATGTTTGTTACATTATGTATTTTGATAGCAATTTATATTGTCCTCATGGAAGATTGATATGAGAGACATCATCATCATTATCATCATCATCGTCGTCGTCATCATCATCATCATCATCATCATCATCATCATCATTATTATTATTATTATTATTATTATTATTATTATTATTATTAAAGATATACTATGCTCATGTTAGAGTAAATATTTTTATCCCAGAAATTAATTGAAATCTATGTAATTCTTTCTGAATATGTCTAATTTTAATAAAATATTGTACAAACTGTACGTAGCAAGCTGCATATCCTATTACAGGTCAAGTAAAGTTGGTCCTTTCTTAAAAAAACTGCCAGTTTTTTAATGACACTAAATATTCTTATTGTGTCCACCTATAGTATGTAGGGTTAAAAACACAAGATATCTACTTTGTGTGTCGTCAAAACATGTTTATTTTATATCTACAAAGAGATTGTGTAGCAATTGTCAATATTTAAAAATATAAAATTTGAGCATAGTTTATCAAATGTAAGTACTTATCACAGACCGTGTCATTATCTTCCTCTTTATTTAACCGTTGGTCAATTTTAGGTCCCGTTCTCTTTCATTTGTATGCTCTGGTTAAAATCAAGATATCTTGTCAGAATTTTTTTTATCATTAATTAATTACCTATTGTCTATAGTGCCCTTCCCTGATTAAGCTTCCATGACCGTTTAAGCTTTCAAGAAGACGATCGATGCGGTTTTTAATAAGGTATAAATTGCTACCACATATCGATGGACATAAAGCTTTTAGCAATAAAATTGACCTTATTTGCTTAACATAGATATGTCAATGAAGATAATAACCTACTTGTAGTAATCATTAAATTTTAGATTTATGTCATCACTGCAGCAATCTGTCATCACTGCAGCAATCTGTCATCACTGCAGCAATCTGTCATCACTGCAGCAATCTGTCATCACTGCAGCAATGTATCCTCATTGCAACGATATGTCATCATTGCAGCAATCTGTCATCACTGCAGCAATCTGTCATCACTGCAGCAATCTGTCATCACTGCAGCAATCTGACATCACTGGCGCAATCTGTCATCAATGCAGCAATCTGTCATCCATCACTGCAGCAATCTGTCATCCATCACTGCAGCAATCTGTCATCACTGGCGCAATCTGTCATCACTGCAGCAATCAGTCATCACTGCAGCAATCTGTCATCACTGCAGCAATCTGTCATCACTGGCGCAATCAGTCATCACTGGCGCAATCAGTCATTACTGCAGCAATTTGTCATCACTGCAGCAATATGTCATCACTGTAGCAATCTGTCATCACTGCAGCAATCTGTCATCCATCACTGCAGCAATCTTTCATCCATCACTGCAGCAATCTGTCATCACTGCAGCAATCTGTCATCACTGCAGCAATCTGTCATCATTGGCGCCGGTAATACAGTGTGTTAATTAGTTATTGTTTGTTTTAGATGCGATGATGATGATAATGAAGGTTTCACATGGACAGCAGTGTGAATGTCCGGCATCACAGTGCCCGGATGCTTGGATAACATTCCGAGGTTCCTGTTACTATATCAGTGACAACATCAGCTGCGACTGGACAGAAGCTATTGTAAGATTCTGCTTGATTGAATTTAAAAGTAAATAAAAGAAAAGATATGTGAAACAAACTATTACCGAGTACATATCTTATAAAACTATTTATAGGAATCTCTCTGTGTAGCATTTCTTGTACATGTTGTATACACGTGTATTACCGTCTTGGGCTTAAACAAGTCGACGTGTCTCCTTTTTACTCATTAAAGGGGAATGGTCTACAATTGGCACATTTTCCATAATCATTAAGAATAGTTATAAACACAATATAAATGTATAATTCGGATGTTCTTATAACATATTGCTTGAAACAAATTCTGATAAAGTTCTAATAGATTTAGTATGATCGTTCATAAATATGATGAATACAATTATTTTGTCCTAGAATTTTTTATTATCTGCTATAGAAATGTAAGTTATATCGGATCATGTAATCATGTATCAACATCCATATATAGATCTTTAGTGATTTGTTGTTAAGGTTGACGCTTAATACTATCAAAGTCATTATTAATTGTAATAAAGACTTTCCACTCTAGACCAATTAACTTAAAATGAGCATTGCGCTCTTGCAATAACGAAATAACTACTCGGCTTTAATTCATGAAAAAAGCTTGAACGCAAAACAAGCACTGCAAACTTTATCCACTTAAGCCACTGCCTTTGCATTTATGCATTACGAGTGCATTTGCATAATAGAAACTACACTGAGGTCTAAAAGTCCTAAAACATTTATTTAAAAATCTTCCAAAGATCAAGTCTTAGAATCTGTGAAATACACTCAGAATTGAACTAAAACGTTTTTTATGCAAGTGTTACCGGGATTTGATTGAAAAAATGTTTTTTCATTTTTTGATTATTTTGCGCAATAAAAATGATTATTCTGGAAAAAATGGGGTGAGGAAATGACCTGAAACTTTGCACACAAATTATTGTTTCACATCTACATTAAATGGTGTATAAATCTTGGAAAATATTCCCAGTTCCGTCATGTCAAATGAAGCACGTACTGTCGCCTTCCCATTATTCTATTGAATAAGCACTGCCCCCTTTGCAAGTCGTCTTTTAATATCATAATGCAAATATCATGCAAATATTTCAATGTATCCTTTAAGCATCATTGCCAACAACATGGAGCTGATTTAGTAATGATTGAAAGTAAGGATGAAGATCTTTTTATCAGAAGTTTACTTGAACGAATGTATAGAACACGTAAGTAGTATTCGTCTATATTCAAAATGTGTGATAAATTGTCTAGAAATGTGTTTTCATTTTTTAAATTATGACCCCTTGTTTTTCTCGGGACTTGTACCTCGAACTGCCTGTTCTAAAAAAGTTTTAAAAAATCACAAAAGAACACTGGTAGTCTTCGATTTCCCTCCATATGGATCAATACCTTCTTAAATTTCATCACGTATGAAAGTAATACTTGCGTAAAAGTAATAGTTTCGGATTAGAATTATATAAGATTTCATATATTTCGTTCTAATCCATTTCAACATTGTATATATTGAATGAATGTATAATTATTATGTACTGTGTATGATTATGAATAAAATATGTTAAAACTAATAGATGCGCACTTAAAACGTCACACATAATAAACAAGGAGTATCTTTCAAAAGATACTCGGCCGAAGTAATACTGGTTAAACATGCTAAGTTATGTTTTTTTTTAAGTTTGAAGTATATTCTTTTAGCAATGCTTGCATAACAATGACATAATAATTATTTCTTGTAGCAAAGAAAATACCCATTTTAAAAGCATTGAAATTAAATTATAGTATATTGATAGTAATGATTTTTCAAAGTAAGACTTTAGGATGTCCCCTTTACTTGTTCTATGTTTGACTTTATAAAATTAATATTCATTTAAAAATAAACCTAAAAGTTAAAGAACTATTCTCTTTCCTGTACATTTTATTTAAGTACTAGTTCATAGTGGCAGAACTATCCTTTACATTTTATCTTAGAGCTATCTTAAAAATTTTGTTTTAGAATGGCAAGAACTATCCTTAGCATTTTATTTTATAATGGTTAGAACTGTCCATTACATTTTATTTTAGAATGACCAATGAGATTTACCGATTTCAGTTTGAAATTTTGAAATGACCAATAAAAATTCTTTTTATATTCAGTCCTGCCTTGTTAATTTTACAGGAAGTCAAACTGATAACAGACGGACTTCGTCCGAAAAATTCCGGTGTGCCATCTGTACTATTGTACCTCTTTGCAGTCGTAATTTATATCTCTCGTACATTCAAATACACATACAGTCAGTGGGTTGTGGCCTATAAATATTTTATCTGGGATATATGAACATACATTCTGTTTTAAATGTTCAATCATCCGAGGCAATTTTTAGGTATCCCGGGCAACCAGGAAGCGAGGGTGACGAAGACTGTGCCGTGTTTGCAAGCAGGACTGACGTATTTAACGGCTGGCATGACGCTCCGTGTGCTGCCTCACACCACCCTATAGACCCTTTCATTTAAGACTGGATTCAAGTTGTCACCCTTGGATGACGTCATTGGGAGATACGGCGGACATTTGCCGATACGATTAAGTACATTAACAGAGGAATATAACGATCTTAATCCTTACTTTTGTAATATGGGCAGATTGAAATTGCCAAAATATTGTGAAATTGAATGCGATATTACATAAAAAAGATGAATAAAAATGTTTACCATGATAAGGTTATCGATTTGTTTCAATACTAGACCATATGGCTGGGTAATTGATCATGGCAACTATTTTTGTTTTATTCTTAATAATGAAAATTAATTGTCGCGCCGTGTTTTACCAGACAGTTAAAATCATACTATCTTGGTAAAAACCAGAGATGTAGATAATATATCTATGTCTCTGCTAATACACAGTACCCGAGAGATATTTTGAGTTTCAAAAATGTAAGAATTCTGTAGTTTTGAAAAAAAAGGCTGCGTAATAATTAATTGCAAGATACTGGTTGAATAGATATTATTGTGTTTTAAGTTTTACTGAGACAAAGAAAAACAATAATATAAATCTATTTAATTTTCAAAAAAAAATAATGTTAAAGCATAAAAGTAGCAATTCTTTTGAATGTACATGACTGTATAATATTTGTGTCGGCAAAAAAGGCACTCTCAAAAAATCGTACATTACGCCAAATGAATGCACTGCATTGTTGTACTTATAAGAGCCGACAAAAAGCCAAAATTTCGCTCAAAACGGTAGTCAAGCCATCATTTTCACGAATGGTCTCGAAAAGTAAACAATTTCTTGGAAATAATCTTGATGAGGGATGAAGAGTTATGTCTTCGCAGCCGTATGCGGCTATTGATTATTTTCAGTTCGGTTAAATAAAAAATATATTGGCCAGTTTACTTATCACATTGAAATCCTGTACGGTATCCGCTATTTATTGCACAATTCTGCGTTACTTATTGCACGAATCGTGCGTTATTTTCACATTCCGGCGTTACTGGATGTACACGGTGAATTCTTTATTTTACTTGTGTTCACACAAAGGTAAAACTTTATTTAAAGCGAAAAATAAATCAAAATAGAGTAGTAAAAATAATAAATCAAATGTTAGATTTATGTTCCGTATTTGCTCCCGTAGAATAAAATCGTCCACAACCGATATAACAAATATTAATTCATTCTATTTGTTTCGTATAAATAATAAAGAAATGACGAAACGCAAAATAAAGAATATACGTCTAGGTGTATATTTGCATGTATTTTCAAAGCTTTTTTATAATTAGTATTACATGTACTTTTTTACAATGACGCAAGCATGGACTAGTCGCCGATTTCTTTATTGTTTAAACGTTATCGTCGAAAGATCTGTGATATAAACATATGAAAAAATATTAGGTTAATTTAAACCTTAAAAAGTTCCTAGATTTTGAGAAAAAAAAGGAAGCATTGTACTTTACCTCAAACTTTTCAGAAACTCCAAAACGCAGGTTGTTTGCAGCCGTTATAGATTATAGATTCAATATGGGTGCCGCCATACAATTTGATAAACAAGATTAACAAGGAAAGGCGTTGTTCAATGAACGCAACCCACACACGACCTAGGAACAAGAACCAGCGACAAGGACCCCAGGAGGACCCCAAACATATATAAATCTAGTAACCGATAAGGAAATCAAAATAAAAAAAAACAAATAAAGATTGATTAATAGGCCCATTAAGCAAGAGGGCACAGGGGAAGGGGTATAGGAAATTCGGGGAGGGGGCGAAATAAAGAAACAAAAAAAGGGAAGATACTTACCGTAGACGAGAAAACAACAAGGGACACAAACAAAAGTGTCACCAAAACTTTATGAAACAACAAGACATACATCAGAGGAACACAGACGTTCACCGCCTTGGAATGGTCAGCAGCATAAGTACTACTGGGAAGTTTAACCCGGTTAATGGTGCAACAAACCTCACTCTTAGCCCCACCATATTCCTATAAACGAGACAGTGTAAATAAAATGAATCCCCGCCAAGTGAAATTTTAACAGTTGTTATGGTTACAAAAAGTTAAATAAATAATCATGTAGAAACATATAAAAGAAAACCCATCGACCATAACAAAAGTACTCAATGTCTTAAAGGAAGAAGAGCAACAAGAAAATCAGCTACAAGGGCCAGATTAAGTAAGACAAAAGACTGTCAGTCCAAACGGGCTTTAAGAATTGTCCATCATAGAGTCTCCCACTTGGTCCGTCTGATGTAATCAAAAGAGGAAACCGTAGTGTCCAGCTGTAATGGGGATGAACACTAAGCATGCAGTATGTGTTAAAAAAGTAGGGTCTTTTAATAAAACGTTTAATGATTTTAGTTAAAACAGCGGAAAAATACTTTGACCCAAAATCTTACGAAGTTTGTAAATCACATCGCCATAAAACCAGGCTGGATAATCCATTGTCGCAGAAGTGTTTTAAGTCACTGTTGAATTTTGAAATTAAATAAAACATTTACGTAATTTATGATAGCGGTAGCCCTGTTTTAGAAGCTTGCTGGTAATGAAAATATTCCGCTCGTTGAAATCCTTGCGTTACTACACGCTCTAGCGAATCATATTAGCTGAGAAACATATACCCCGTAAGATGTTGCATGGGGTACGTCTCCGTCTAAATGTGGATAATTAACTATACAAAAATCAAAGTCATCTCTTTTATCATAAATTTTTTGTGTGAATAGAATTGTTGTTGACATCCAAAAATGATGTACTAAAATTTCAACTGTTCGTTTTATTAAGTAGAAGTTCATGGGGATAAATATCAGACATCATTTGATCAAAATAAGAATTACCTAAATTAAAAATGACATCAAGGTATCTGGAAGTGTTATTAAATGCTACAATCACATAAAGTCTCATAAAGGTTTATTTTCCGTGACGTTACAAACAATGCGCGTGAAATCTACAGGTGCGGTAGCGTAATCGGATTAAGTTTTAAAATGGAAAAAATCACTGTAGAAAACCGCTTTTATCTTTTTAAATGCAAACGCAAAATTTACTTTTTATGGTAAGCACTTAAGATTAAGTTCTTTCGTGAGGTGTTGATAAAAAATATTTTGCAATTAGTTCTAGGTTTTAACTTTATGCCTACCGAGGTCGCACATGTAACCCCTGGCATGATATAAAAAAAATAATTCTTCCACCGGAGGTCGCACATTTGATCCCTGATCATAATTGTAGAACTGATTTTTTTATACATGTACCACAAGAGGTCGCAAATGCGATCTCGGTTATTGTAGTACAACCGTACCCAAATGTTTCTGTGTGAAAGGATGACTTTATTTGAATAAAACCTGTATAAATGCCGATTTACCTTTTTGGTGTTTCAAATGGTCTGGTATTATGTGAAGTAAATAGTATTTTTAAATATCTGGGAGATGAAAATATTTTCAACCTGTAGCGTAATAACCTAATTTATGTGTGTGCTTTTGTTAGGGTATATATTCAGGTGTCGTTAAGTACAGATTGTTACGTCGTTAGACAATAAAATGTCAAAGGACAATATCTTCTATTTTAGAAATCGTTATGTTCATTTAATTCTCATTGAATAAGTGACGGTGTTGAAGTAAAGATATCAAAATGAAGTCGTCAGTTTCGGCTTTTGCCGTTGTTGCGGTAATGTTAACGGGTAAGTTTTATTATTGTTATTATTATAATTATAATTATTTTATTTTTTTTATTTCTCCGCATGGTATTTTTAATAATAAATTTTACTTTATGCTTTTCAGTGAATTACTGATTTATCCGTGAAAATATATTTGATAATTTCACAGTGAAAATTATCAAAATATAATTTCACACTTTTCAATGACGAAACTACTTTTTTAAGATTTTCCCCATGTGGTACCTCGATTTTATTTTTACTGACAATTCTAACAATGTCAGGCTGTTAAAGAAAAAGCAAAGCTGAAATCGATAAATAACTTAAATGTCAAAAGTAATAAAAAGATTTTAAAGTTCACGAGATGAAATAAAATTACATCTTACACAACAAACAAACAAATTTTCTTTTCATTTTATGCTTAAAAACAAGTTAAACGAAATTTCCATGATATTACCGTCAATATTAAAATCTGTTTTCCCCATTGAGAGCCCCATTTAGTCGGAATTTCTTATTAAATACAAGAAGTCTTGAGCTGAAAAATAGCTCGACAATCAACGTTAAATGACGGTGATATTATTCATTTTATTAAAAAAATTTGAATGATCGCTTGTTTTAATAATAAAAACAAACAATTCTTGTAGGAGAAAAAGTCCAACCATCCATCCATAATTCTGTTACTTACTGCGAATTTATATAAGACCTGGCTTTGTTAAATGTAAGCGGCAGCCATTTTTTAAAGTTGTGTATTTTACGGGAGGTAAATAATTGTGTTTGATTCAGATATCATTTGGATTTGTTAGTCATACACCTTTTTAAAAGAAAGAAAACTTATTTGAAGATTGTAACAGACAAAACATAAGTGTTGGCAGATGTGAAATCATTCAAAAAGCAGCAAGGAAAATGGAAAACTTCAAAGGCTGGCTCAGAACGCTGGGTTGTTTAATTAATCTTCGAGTTATGGCTGTCATTGCTTTTCAAGTTTTCATAAAGCATACGGCAGTTATTGCTCGTAGGATACTTTAATATGCCCAAATGTCATCAAGAGCAGTTTTGCATGTGGAAGGAATGTATTTTTCAGACTGTAAACATGAAACAAAAAAAAATAGTAGAGACGAAATTTGGTGATTGGAATTTGAATGAATAGAAGTAAGTTTTCTTCTTTTTATTACTTTTGACATTTAAGTTATTTATCAATTTCAGCTTTGCTTTTCTTTAACAGCCTGACATTGTCAGAATTGTCAGCAAAAATAAAATTGAGGTACCGCATGGAGAAAATCTTTAAAAAGTAGTTTCGTCATTGAAAAGTGTGATATTATCAAATATAATTTTCACGGATAAATCAGTAATCCACTCAAAGGCATAAAATAAAAAGTTTTAAAAAGTAATCAATGATTCTAACTTTATTTTTAGTTTGGTTCGCCAACGTAGAATGTGTGCCATGTACGACAAATAATCAATGTAACAATTCTACATCGTGTTCTGGAGCAAACACTCCCATCTGTGAACATCCGGATCTCACCGACGTTAACGAGAATGGTGGATTGTGCACATGCAGTGTTGGATGTATGTAATGGTTCAAACACAGATTGTAAAATAGTAAATAATGGAAAGTGGACTCCCAAATTCCCCAATTTAAATGCCTCACTTGGGTTTGTAAAAAATACTTTGTATTTCAATTTGAATCCCCTTAAGTCTCAATACATTGTTTTTAAGATTAACCGTCGTTTATGATAACTCATTCTAAATGTGGGAAAACAGATTGTGCAGGGTTCAGGGTTCATTCTTCAGACCATTTTTGTTTTGTGATAACCAACCCATGGCCATTTTTTGAAGAAAAAAAAGCCACTAAGTACATAAAAGTGTATAATGAAACAAAATATAATTACTATTTTTTACATGTTTAGATTCTTAGCGTAGGTTAGACCTAAATACAGTATCCGTTCTGTGTATAATATTGTGTTTGAGGTTCATATTCAAGGGCCGAGATTATGCGATTGCCTCATTTGTTGTTAAATGGCGAGTTTCATTGACAGATTAAGAACAGAAGACGATACTTTTTTCATTTCCCGAATTTCTTAACATGAACACACACGACACTTCATCAAAAATGGCGATCTGACCTAAATTATCAACTTATTAAGTAAATAAAAGATAAATACTTGGTCGCTGTACGATTTTTTCTGTAACAGAGTGTGTTCACTTTCTTGTCTTCTCTGATCTCGGTATTAAATAAACAAAAACCTCCATCCGAATATTCCCAGGTTATATTTTTTATACATGTATGTTGATACCTAAATGTATTTCATTATTTATAATGAACGAATCGTGTTTGTGTTTTACAGTGTGTAACTACCCTGCTGAGTGTCAAGTACCGGAAGTAGATCTTGAATGCCCGTATGACGACCGCCATTGTTATGACAACAAATGTATCTGCTCTCGATTTCCAGTGTTTCCCGGATGAAAGTAACAAGTTCTTCTAATGTTTGTACATTAACATTCAATACAATTATTCACTCGAAATAAATTTGAAAAGGATACACAATATTCTTTGTTTGTTAATTTATTTATTCAGTAAAACAATTAAGGTTGATTTTCTTCCATATCGCTTGCTTTATTTTTCTTTCTTTTCCATGATAATTGATGGAAAATTATTTTCCTTATTCCAAATGTTACAAAATAAACACGCTTCATCTTTTTTGCATGACGGTTGATCGTGAAATTGATTATTTGAGTATGAAGAAATGAAGACGATCAATAAACGATGAAACTATTTCCAGTGCACCGCCTTGGGCGCGTGTTACAATGGTAATGCAAAAGCAGAACAACGCGCGAATACCTATATTATATAATTAATTCATTTATTAAAAAAACGAAAGGAAACTTAAAATGCAAGGTGACCATTTTATTTATGAACAACCCTCGTACATGTTATGCACGGTATTTAAATCGACTGGCAATACCTTGCAGTTGTAGAGAGAATGCCAGCCCGCATAGCTCAATCGGAAGAGCGCATGACTTGTAATCTCGACATTGTGGGTTCGATTAAAGGGCTAACCAACTTAAATTACGAATCAGTCTTTCGGGTGTATGTGAGAAATTAGCAGTGAACAGTGAGCTAAGCAAAAAGACATTTCAATTTATATAGGGAAGTCAATGATCTGCTGAAATGCTCAGCTGTTTTGGGCATCTAGCAGGGCATTCCTAAATATAGTGTAAAAATGCTCTGCTGCAATACTCAGCTGTCTTGGCAATCTAGCAGAGCATTCCAAGCTTAAGTGAAAAATGCTCTGCTGGCTAGGCAATCTAGCAGTGCATTACTAAATATAGTGTTAAAATTAGGGATGTCATTCGGAGTCCGGATATCCGAACGTTCGGATAACGATTCGGTGTCCGGAGCCGATTTTCTGATCCGGATGTTCGTATAAAGTATTTTAAAATATTGAGAAAATGTGATATGCGTTGAGATAATCGTAGACATGGTGTTGACACCATATTGTATATTGTATCTTAGTTTGACAATACACATCATAACCTCTGCAGTCCACAAAAAAAATCAATTATTACTATAATATTTACGAGTCAATTATGACACATGTTGTTAATCAAATTTAAGTTTTGTAAGATTCTAAGTCCCGTGCGACTGTCATCGGCAACGATATTACATTTTTTATGTCCAAATTTAAATATTTAATTAGGTTATTATTTTTATATATATTTCGGCTTACCGACCCGTCGACTCCTTATTTTTAGACATTGAAAAATCTGCAGAAATAAAATAAGCAAATAAAGAAATTCACTTACGAATTATATGTTAATTATCAAAGCTTTTTATTGAAATGATACGAAAATTATCCGACAAAAAACTTTTCTCCTTTAGTATTAATCAAACATGTGCATTTTTTTTAAAACATTTTTTTTTCACATTTCTTTTTCACTTATGAACACTTAAAATGTGTGTAATTCATGTAAGTTTCGGCACTTTCTTTGATGATTCGAATCAAACAGCCAGGGCTACATGATGGTAAACATCAAAGATTGGCAGATTCTTTTGAAAAGCCGGCTACACGCGTGTCAAAGGTCATCGTGTGTAAATTGTATGCGTGTTATTGAACAATGGAAACATTATATTTAATTTTTACGGGTATTATTTTGTTTTCACAAATGTGAGCGAATTTTATTGCGTACTATAGCGCTAATTGAGGAATTCAGACAATCGGTGGCGATTTTCGTTTCCATTTCATTTGAAATCGTAAGTACCACACGCACTAAATTTATTAATAAAAGCTAGTGGTATTCTATATAGAAGAAATACAATCAATAACGGAAGATTTTTGATATGTATCATTCAATTAAAAAGGAAGAAAAACGAAATACTACACTTTGAAAAAGGTCGCGAAGAAATGGTTACGTCATATCAGACATCTAAGAATATAACAACGATCCGAACATCCGGATGTATCCGGATGTTTGATTCGGATATCCGGATGGCCGTTTCGGCTCCAGATGACATCCCTAGTTAAAATGCTCTGCTGGAATGCTCAGCTGGCTAGCTAAGCTGGCTAGGCAATATAGCAGGGCATTAATAAATATAGTGTAAAAATGCTCTGCTGGAATGCTAAGCTGGCTAGGCAATCTAGCAGGGCATTCCAGAATTTAGTGTAAATATAGTGTTAAAATGCTCTGCTGGAATGCTTAGCTGGCTAGGCAATCTAGCAGGGCGTTACTAAATATAGTGTTAAAATGCTCTGCTGGAATGCTAAGCTGGCTAAGCAATCTAGCAGGACATTCATAAATATAGTGAAAAATGCTCTGATGGAATGCTAAGCTGGCTAGGCAATCTAGCAGGACATTCCTAAATATAGTGAAAAATGCTCTGGTGGAATGCTAAGCTGGCTAAGCAATCTAGCAGGACATTCCTAAATATAGTGAAAAATGCTCTGGTGGAATGCTAAGCTGGCTAGGCAATCTAGCAGGGCATTACTAAATATAGTGTTAAAATGCTCTACTGGAATGCTAAGCTGGCTAAGCAATCTAGCAGGGCATTCCTAAATAAAGTGTAAAATTGCTCTGCTGCAATATTCAGCTATCTTGGCAATCTAGCAGAGCATTACTAAATATAGGGTAAAAATGCTCTGCTGGAATGCTAAGTTGGCTAGGCAACCTAGCAGAACATTCTGAAAAATAGTGTGAAAATGCTGTGTTGGATAAACAATCTTGCGGTGCATTCTGAATTATAGTAATAATAAGCTCTGCTGGAATGCTCAGCTGGCAGACTGATTCTGAGTTCTAGGATTTATTGTTGCCAACGTTTTATTGACTTCTAGGCACTTCTGAGGCACTCGCAGACTTTCAAGAATTTTTGGTGCCAATAGAAATAATGATATTTTTGACTTCTAAGGACCTTTAAGAGACTATTTCATTGTCCTGCGACTTTTTGATGGACACTCGCAGACTTTCAGGAATTTTGAAGCCAATGCTGATATTGACAATTTAGACTTCTCGGGACCCTCAAGAGTCCATTTTGTTGGTCTGCGACTGATTCTCGGACACTCGCAGACTTTCAGGAATGGTTGGTGCCAATGGAAATAATCATATATTTGACTTCTTGGGACCTTTAAGAGTACATTTCATTGGCCTGCAGCGTATTGTTGGACACTCACAGACTTTCAGGAAAGTTTGGTGCCAATAGGGATGGCAATTTTTATTTCTAGGGACCCGCCAGAGTCCATTTTTATGGTCTGCGACTGATTCTGGGACATTCGCAGACTTTCAGGAATCTGTGGTGCCAATGGAGATAATGACAATTTCGACTTCTAGCGACCCACCAGAGTTAATTTCGCTGGTCTGCGACTGATTTTGGGAAACTTGCAGACTTAAAGGAATTTTGATGCCAATGGAGATAATGACATTTCTGACTTCTTGGGAACCGCCAGAGTACATTTCTTGGGTCTGCAACTGATTCTTTGAGACTCGCAGACTTTCAGGATGTTTAGTGCCATTGCATATCATGCCATTTTTTTACTTTTAATGACTCCTTAGTCATAAGCAGAGCATTTTTACACTAAAATGTCATTATCTGCATTAGCGCCAAAAATTCCTGAAAGTCTGCAAGTGCCCAATAATCAGTCGCAGACCAACGAAATAGACTCTGGATGGTCAAAAATGTCAAAATTGTAATTATCTCTATTGGCACCAAAAATTCCTGAAAGTCTGTGACTGTCCAAGAATAAGTCGCAGACCAAGAAAATGGACCCTGGATGGTCCTTAGAAGTACAAATGTCATTATCTGCCTTAACATCGAAAGTTCCTGAAGTCTGTGAGTGCCTCAGAATCAGTCGCAGACCAAAAAATGGATTAAGGAAGGTCCCAATAAGTCAGAAATATCATTTTCTGCATTGACACCAAAATTCCTAAAAGTCTGCGAGTAACTCAGAATCAGTCGCAGACCAACGAAATAGATTCAGGAGGGTTCTTTTGAAGTAAAAATGTCATTATCTCCATTTTACACCGAAAATTTCTGAAAGTCTGAGAGTGTTCCAGAAACATTCGCAGACCAACGAAATGGACTTTGGATGGTCCTAAAAATACACAAATGACATTATCTGCATTAACACCAAAAATTCCTTATAGTCTGCGATCGTCCCAGAATCAGTCGGAGACCAAAGAAATAGACACTTGGGGGTCCCGTAGTAGTCAAAAATGTCATTATCTGCATTGGCACGTAATATTTCAGAAAGTCTACGAGTTGCAGACCAACGAAAATTATATACTTTATTTAAGAATGCCTTGCTAGTTTGCCTAGACAGCTCACCATTCCGGCAGAACTTTTTTACACTAATTTTCAGAATGCTTTGCTGGATTGCCTAGCCAGCTTAGCAATTTTAACACTATATTTAGGAATGCCCTGCTAGATTGCTAAGCCAGCTGAGCTTACCAGCAAAGCATTTTTATACTATATTTAGGAGTGCCCTTCTAGATTGCCTAGCCAGCTGAGCAATTCAGCAGAGCATTTTACACTATATTTTGGAATGCCCTGCTAGATTGCCTAGCCAGCTGAGCATACCAGCAGATCATGTTTACACTATATTTTGGAATGCCCCGCTTGATTGTTAAGCCAGCTGAGCATAACAGCAGAGCAGTTTTACATTATATTTTTATATGCTCCGCTAGATCGCTTAGCCAGCTGAGCATAACAGCAGAGCATTTTTACATAATATTTTGATATGCTCCGCTAGATCGCTTAGCCAGCTGAGCATAACAGCAGAGCATTTTTACACTATATTTTGGAATGCCCCGCTAGATTGCTTAGCCAGCTGAACATAATAGCAGAGCTTTTCACACTATATTTTGGAATGCCCCACTAGATTGCTTAGCCAGCTGAGTATAACAGCTGAATATTTATTTACACTATATTTAGGAATGCCCTGCTAGATTGCCTAGCCAGCTGAGCATACCAGCAGATCATTTTGTACACTATATTTTGGAATGCCCAGCTTGATTGCTTAGCCAGCTGAGCATACCATCAGAGCATTTTTTGCACTATATTTTGGAATGCTCCGCTAGATTGCTTAGCCAGTGAGCATACCAGCAGAGCATTTTTACGTCATATTTTGGAACGGCCCGCTAGATTGCCTTGCCAGCTGGGCATACCAGCAGAGCATTTTTACACAATATTTAGGAATGGCCTACTAGATTGCTTAGCCAGCTGAGCATACCAGCAAATCATTTCTACACTTTATTTTTGAATGCTCTGCTAGATTGCTTACCCAGCTGAGCATAACAGCTGATCATTGATTTCCCTATATAAATCCTTTTTGCTTAGCTCACTGTTAACTGCTAACTTCTCACATACCTTTCGGGTGAGACTTTAAATCGAGGTTCCGTGCATGGTGCTTAAACACTTGGCACGCTTAACTTCTGGAATTGGGGCATCTTTCTGTATCTGTATCTTGCACTATCTTCCAACAAATCCAAACTGATTAACAGTTTTCTGGAGGACTTGCTCATATTGGCAACCGGTGGCGAGTATAAATAAACCCAAATACACACACACACACACGCAGTTGTAGGGCTTGAAAACCCATCATTGAACTTATGTATACATGTACCGTCAAATTCACAGGTGTTCGAGGTGTTGATTGGTCACTACTTAAAGGGACTCCACTGAGGTTCAAAAGCCCAAAACATAACATTTGAATTTCTTACATAAATGAGTTGGGAAAAATATGCCAATATAGTTAAGAAATATACTTTGAAATAAATTGAAAATCATATGCTTATTCTTGTCTTAGCCCGATTTGAGTAAAAAGAATTTAAACGCTTTTCATTTTGGGTCATTTTCTTACAATTTGAAACATTGTTCTGGAAAAACGAAGTGCGTGAATGATTTGAAATTTTGCACTAAGATTAGTGGTCTATACCTTCATCAAATGGTACATTTATCTGGAAAAATTATTTTCAGTCCCATCATGTAAAAAACCCAAAGTGGAGTCCCTTTAAAACAAGTTATTAATTTTACTAAATATATATGTAACTCGTTGTTTTGTTTTATATTTTTTTGTTGTTTTTTCCCTTTTGGAGGAGTGACCAATCAAACGCCTGTAGTCATATTCTGTAATTACAAAAATGAAGATCAGGACACATATGCCATAAATTGCCACAGTTTTTGTTTCACACTACATAATGCATTACTGGCTAGAATTGCACGGGCCCTTTCCGTCAAAGGGGCGATTAGAATGGCTCGGGGTACTTGATACGCGAAACGCAACGTGTTCTTTCAGCATTGTCAGCATTATACCAAAAGAAAACTTCTGCATGAATGCATCATAACAGTATGGACGCACAAAATTGGCGGGTCTATGACAAACTTTAAAATTGTTGCTTTATAGGTAACAAAATATGAAACAGTAAAAGTACCATGAAATATAGGCGTGCAGCAACAAGCTCGTTATATCCTGTAGTCTTGGAACTCGAGTGACTAGGACGTCCGTGGCTGAGTGTTGAAGATCTTTAAACTTCAAATCACTTGCTCCTCACCGCTGTGGGTTCGCATCCGGCCTGAGACTTTGGACTCTTCCGTGGTTCTACTCAAGAGTCCGCTTGTGCATGAAATAATGCACGGAGTGGCTCCTGAGATCGCACTCAACTAAAACATCGCCAAATGAATTTTAGAGTGTAAGTCCTATTTAAAGCCTAGCCAACCAGTCACCAACCAACCAACCCAATCAACCAAATAACCAAAACAACAAACAAACTAGGATCCACGGTCTACTTGCGCGCATGACTGATCAATAAACCGGTATAAGCATTGGTTCGGCAGAATAAAATAGAAAAAAAAATAATTAAAAAGGGATACAGCATAAACACATGTTACCCGGGTAATGGTAGTGTGACAATTACGAAAAAACTAACCTAATTATGGGGTCTACCCGGACACATTTTTAACAAGACATGTCATATACAAAAATGTTCCAAAATATTTGTAGTTTCCAAACCTGCCGGCATAAATTTGCATAAATGGTTGCGAACAGAGAAATCCAAGATGGCGTCCAAGATGGCCGCCAAAATTATGAAAAGTACCAATTAGTCACTTTTACTTATTTTTAAGCAGTTAAAACAGATGCTTTTGTTTTTTATTGCATCCCTGTATCAAAGTCATGTCAGGAATAACGTTTTATTACCTAGTTTTAATGTAAAAGTCTAGTTAAAGGTAAAAAGCAGATAACATTTGACGAAAAAGGTACAAAAATGCTAGTATTGAAAGATGTCATGTTCATTTCCCCTTTTCGCGCAGTTTACATATACAATACGTAAACTGTTTCATTATGTCTTATATATTAGGAAACAAACTTTTTTATAAGAAAAATTTTACTGAGTGATTCTATTATATAGTTTTTTTAGAACAATGTGTATTTCTGAGTGGGTGTGGTAAAATAACAAATTTGTCTTTATCACAAATTAATTGTAAGTAACTTTGTATTAAACTAATCTAATAAACGGCTTTATTAGCTCTTTTATTTTTAACAATTTATTAATTGTTGAATAGAATATGCAAATTTTTTCAACATTATGAAGAGAAAATTGTTTAAATTAAAGAAACACCTATATTTTGATATAATCTATTTGCACTTTCTCATTTTCTTCCCTTTTAATGGCTTTTTACATAGACTGGTACATGCACTTGTGTCATTTTTGTAAGCATACAACTTTATCAAATAGATTGTAGCTTTTCATATTGATGTTTTCTACATTTTACCATGTGCATATGAGTGGGTGGGGAACATAATTACTGTTTACAATGTTGTACACTTAAAGGATTAAATAATCAAAGGGCTGCAAGCTCTTGGGTATTTTCTGATCTTGCAATCTAGTTCGTACTGTATATCTGTATGTATTTTCCTGTATAAGTTTATTTTTATATACTATAATTCGTCTAACAGGGCACCGCGATGCAGATGTAGATTTTTTACTATATCAGTCTGAGTTTGATACATACGGAATTTTGCATGACTAGAGTTGCATCAAAAATTATTTATGTTCATTTTTTATGACAGCCACACTTTATCCTTGCATATCGCGGCTACTTCTTTAAAAAAGACACTAAAAAGAAAAATAGTTGCTTCTATTGGCATTTGAACTCCAGACCTCTCACACCCTAAGCGAGCGCGTCACAACTGCACCACGGGGAAGTTATGCGAAGAAAGCCTAAATAAAATCAAACAATTCTAAATTTAGAATTTCCATTTGGGTTTTGTAATCCTTATTATTGTCCAACAATATTGACCTGGCACTTCATTAACTTTCGTAAAGGTCATATAAATAAACACTGACCAGTATCTATCGAATATATCGATATATTTGCTAACCTCAATCGTCAGTGATGTGTGGTATAGATGTCGGACTACCGATCTGATGGTCTCTGGTTCGATTCCTTACCAACACCACGTTATATTTTTTTAATTTACTTGCAAGAATTAATTTGAAATCGTTTTACTCAGAACACCTGGCTTTAGAATACCTTTTATGTGGTGTTTTATATAAAGTTATATTTTTATTTCATTACCGTATCTTTTTGTGACATTATGCAAGCGTTTACATATATGCTTTAGCGCATGCACGCTAAAAAGGCATATATTAAAATGCTACATAGATAGAACACACAAAAAAGGGTTTGCAATAGGTTTCAGAAAATGGCAATTTTAAAATAAAAATAAAATGAAAAATAAATCGGTGAAATTGGGTTCGAACCTACCAGTTGACGTCTACATTCTTCAAGTGAACCCATTTACCAACTGCGCTAGAGATATTTTTAATTAACACCATTTTAACAATTAGATATTTACATTCATATCAATTTACAAGTAGATCGTAACGTTTACGGCATATACCGACTACAGGGTCAAATGCAAGAGTACCAGGTCAATGTTGTTGGACAATGATTGCGAGGTATTTTGTTCACGATAAACCTGTTGTTTAACAATGATGTAAATAATTTAGTGAAAATCTTCTCAGTCCGACATGTATATATTCCACTATTCGACAGTCAGATTTATTTGTGTACTACGCTCTATCGACATCGCTAAAAATAGCATTTTCATTGACTAAAATGATATTCATCCGCGTAATTTGTGATTGTGCATTTATTGACACTTCTATAAACCAATGCTACTTTTAAACGTTGAATGCGTTGTAATTTGTTGCATACTTGTAACAAAACAAAAATATTTCTTTCTTTTACATCGTTAATTTTAAGCTGTTTTGAGAACTACTTGTTGTTAGGTTTGTCGTGAAATTCTGTGTCAGAGGTTGAATGTTAGCATTGTATTTCCTGATCTGCGATCAGAAAAAGCTGATATCATTTTTTATTATTTTGCGTCATTGAATCAAATATATTTCAGATGTTTATGTTTACCGTAAGAAACAAAAGTTTTTCATGGTCAAAATAGGAAAGCATAGTCGTATAACACTTAAAATCTTATGTACACTTAACTCTGTAGACAATTGATTTTAAGCAGTTTACTTGTAACAACCAATTTTTATTTCACTTTTTCATATTGAATGTGCATGTACCTAAATTAACATTTCAGAATTCAGTTCAATTCACTTTCAATGTAGAAATATTTATCTTAAACTTTGTCTTAAACAAAAATGAAAATAAGTTGAACTATTACTAACTAATGCTTATTATTCTTGAATTTCGGTAAATTTTAGAATCTTTTTTTGTAACATATAAATGAATCATTATCGTTTCCACAGAAGAGAAAATGTTACAGAAAATTAAACGCAAAAGAATGTTTCATATAATGATTGTTTCTAGTAGACTACTACATTTATAATTTTCATATATCAAGTGTAAAATTTTAAAAACCTCATACTTTCAATAACTCAATGTAAGGTAGAACACGACACATTCAAACGTTCTAGAAGCGTCTGCAAATTTATTTTGAAAGGTTGACAGATTCTGTTGATTATTTTCCAATTGTTTCAGCCATATTTTGAATACTTGACATCGAAGTTGACCCTCAAAGCCTGTTTTCAAATATAGCGTTGCTGCGTATCCTTGGCAACTGTTATGGGTACTACGACGCTACCGGCTAACAAAATATCTTAAGTTTTATACTATTCGCCAAAAAACGAACTTACAATATTCTCATTTACAGATGCAATAAAGTTTCATTTCTAATTTGATAGCAATGTATCTTCATTACTCAATTTATACGTAACTATCGCCAGTAATAAGTAGTTACGCCAAATCTTTGTAATATACTGGCCTTTACAAACAACACAGTAAGTAAAACAAACAATATATAACAAATTAAATTGAAAGAAATTAATAACTGTATAAGGCTGCTAAGGCATTATACATGTATTCATTGAACCTACAACACAAATGTTCCCTGGAAAGTGTTAAGAATGACAACCAGACTATTATATTGAAGGCTAAATATCGACGTTAATAATTGGTGTAATTATAATACAGTATTGCTTTTAATTTTAGGTATAACTGAGACATTGTCGATCATCTACTGGTATCATATAACACTCAACAGCAACATACATTGTGTGATTCAGGCACTTTTTTCATAAAGTTGCATGTACTGTTAAGGTGCATAATTCCTAAATATGGCATTACCTTATAGAAAGTGACTCGAACACATGATGTCTGCTTATTTTAAAACTATATAATATGAGAAGTTTAGAAAATAGCTTTATATTTATAGCGAAAATAAAACAACAGTTATTTGTATGATAGTTTGGGGACCTTTCTGTTGAAAATGTGACAGAGTTAAATCGTATACATAAACATGCACAGTGCGTTAACTGGAATGCAGGTATTAGTTACCCGCACACCAGAGCATGGTTTGGTTCATTTTGTCCGGGGTATACATATTGTGACGACAGAGAAAGGGAAAGCGATGGAAATATCATATTCAGATGCTCGTTCATTGGTTTCTTTTTTGTGGGGTTTCATATTGTGGTATCAGGGAACGTGTTTTTATGTTTGACTATAATACAAAAGAGAAAGAACATCAAAACACTCGGCAATCTGATTTATACTCGGGGGCTACGTTCCCTCGTACAAATCAGATAGCCTCTCGTTTCGATGCTCTTTCTATTACATAATGCATGTATCTGTTTTACTGCAATTATAATCACTGTCGAATTCGCTATGGAAGCCAGGTTGATATTCTCACGTCAGTGATCTTGAAAAGCAAATGTTTTCCTGATTTTCTTTTGAATGTAGTTTAAAATTTAATGTTATAAAATGTGTTAACTTTAAGATATGATGATATAATTAATGTGCTGCTCGTTGCGGCCAAATATTGCACATAATAGGCGTGACTAATGCCCATTTCATAAGTTATTTTCACATTCCTGCTTTTCGGGTATACATAGTATGAAACGAATAAATAAAACTGTCACAAGATATATAGCTGTCAATCGGGTCCAAACTATGAATTCAGTTAACCAGATGGCAAATTTAATTTCTAAGTACATTTTAATTTAGACAATTTCCAGATGGTCGCAGGGTTTTGGACTGTTGACATAAAACTGGAGATGTGGCTCTCTTTTAATCGCTCTTCTGTCTTTATATATATACATTGTACATGTATATTAATGTAATCTCCCTTTTGCTTTATACTTCAGTTGTTTCTCTGTTTGGATATTTAACTTTTATTATTACTTTTCAATGACTTTAATTTTTTTCTCTACTGTTTTTGGAATTTTATTTGTATGACAGGTACTTTACCGGTGTAAATAGTCATTTTGCCAGAAAAAAAAACGGATTAATCATTATTAATGAATTAATTATTATTAATGAATAAATTAGTGCATAGCTCGCTGATTATCATTATAAGCAAATGAGTGAATACATAACATTAGTACATGAAAACATTAGAAATCATTTTGTCTGAAACTTCCAGACATGGGTAGTTGAAATATAGTCTAATTTAATCTCTACATTGACTTTGCAAAAACCAGTAATTGACCCTTTGGTTTACAGTAGGGTGAACGTGTCAGTTTACACGCAAAACGCACGTTACACGCTATACGAACGCACGTTACACGCTATACGAACGCACGTTATACGCACGCAAAACGAAACGAAATACGCAGACGCACGCAAAACGATATACGCTAAACGAAATACGCTAAACGATATACGCACGCTAAAACGCACGCAAAATGAAAACGTTTCTAAACCTTTATTAAAACATCGTAATCATTTTAAGTTTTTAACAACTTTAGCTACATGTAGAATGTTTTAAACGA
>NW_026854644.1:0-9874 GCF_026571515.1 Ruditapes philippinarum | reverse complement strand
AAAATAATGAATCAAAAGATTTTTAATTTCTTGTTTACGCATGACAGATTTAATTTCTGATATATTATATTTTTGCAAGATCAAGCAAATCAGTTTTCTTAGCCAAATCTAATACCTCCTGGGAAGGTTCAGCTACAAACTTTTCTAAATCAAAAGACATGACTGTTTGCTGCTGGTTTTAAACTTAAAAGTGGTGTGTTTCAAAAATTTCAAAATTGAAAGACACACTTAATAGAACAACTATGATATTAACTCAGATGAGTAAATACGGTAATAATAAAATGTAAAATAAACGGTTATAATTTCCAATAATGTAGCCAAAATAAATATTCTATCCCGGACGAGCCCCCAATTTCGGTTACGAGCCAGGCGTAACTAGAAAAAAAACAGCAACAAACTTGTAACAATAACAAATTTATTACAGAAAAATTATTATAAAAAATCAAAATAACAAATTATGTGTACAAATACCTGAAGTCCAAATAAAAATGTAAAATTCAAATGTTTAGCCTCTGGGCCTTTTTACCCTTCTTTGCTGTAGCCGGTATTTGGCTACTTCCCCAAGCTAACATACTACCTTTTTTCCCCAAAAAACAGTCTAAAATTCCCCTACTTGCGAAGATTTTCCCTTTCAGATCAAAGAAAAAAACTTGTAAACAAACTTTCTTGCATAAAAAAATCATTGTTTTTGTCCAATGAAAGCTAATTATTCAATTACCCGCTAGAGGGATACCTTGATTCAATACAATTGATGTTTACTCACAGCCTCAGACTGAAAGCAACATGGGAAAACCCCACTGCACACATGATTTTTTTACGACAATACGGCGACCGATTTACGATGTCGCAAATGTAAACAATGTCACAGAACCAGAGGATTGAGTGACATTTGTAATTGTTTATGAACTAGAAATGTGTCATCATGCCACGGATGCCCCCGCATGCAGCCAAAATTTCAGATGTTATAATATTTAGTTCCAAATTTGTTTGCACAAATAATTTTTTTCATTTTAAGTTCAAAGCCCTTAAAACTTTTTAATGTTAACACAAACCATTTTCATACAATGTTCAAGGCACTGAAATTATTCAGTCTAAACCTTTTGAAAATAGCATATTTCATATTTGTAGCCAAAATAATGGCTACATACATTTCAGTGCTGAAACTGAAAGTTCAAAATTTTTACAACATTCAAGAAAGATAAGTTTGTCCAAATCATTGAACCACAACCAAATTCAAACTTAAACTGCTTATTCCTAAGATGTATCTATATTATTCTCAAAGTGAAAGGGACATAACTCTGCCAAAAAGTCATCGAACCATGACCAAATTCCAACTTGACCTGCCCATTCCTTTGACATATCCATATTTGAGTTGAATATGTAACACTGTTGGGTAGATAATGAACAGAAACTGTAAATTTCATATTATTTTCAAAGTGAAAGGGGCATTACTCTGCCAAAAATCATTGAACCATGACCAAATTCCAACTTGGCCTGGGCATTCCAAAAATATATCCATATGTCAAATTTGAGTTGAATGTGTTGTACCATTGGGGAGATAATAAACAGAAACTGAAAATTTCATATTATTTTCAAAGTGAAAGGGGCATAACTCTGCCAAAAATCATTGAACCATAACCAACTTTGAACTTGACCTGCGCATTCCTGTGACGTATCCATATGTCAAGTTTGAGTTAAAAGTGTTGTACCATTGGGGAGATAATGACCGGAAACTGAAAATTTCATATTATTTCCAAAGTGAAAGGGGCATAACTCTGCCAAAAATCATTGAACCATGACCAAATTCGAACTTGACCTGTATTTTCTCACGACATATCCATATGTCAAATTTGAGTTGAATGTGTTGTACTGTTGGGGAGATAATGAACGGAAACTGAAAATTTCATATTATTTTCAAAGTAAAAGGGGCATAACTCTGCCAAAAATCATCGAACCATGACCAAATTCGAACTTGACCTGTATTTTCTCACGACATATCCATATGTCAAATTTGAGTTGAATGTGTGCAACCGTTACTAAGATAATGAACGGAAACTGATGATGACGGAATGACAGAATGACGGAATGACGGAAGGACGGAATGACGGAAGGACGGAATGACGGAAGGACGGAATGACGGAAGGACGGAAGGACGGAACAGGGTAACACTATATGCCCCGGCCATTACATGGCGGGGGCATAAAAATTGGACAAATTGTTGACCTTCCTGTAAGTCTAAGAGAATCCAATACATGTATCCACTCGCAAGTTCATGTGTCCGAGTAGCACAACATGCCCAAGTGTGGGAAATAGCGATTCTAGCACAACAGTTCCAGTTATAGTGATACGGTTGGAACTGATAATAATGTTCCCTCTGAATCACATCAAGAATCCTACGTAAATTTTCTATAATTAGGAAAGATGAGTCAATGTATTCTTGGGCAAATATAAAGTGGCAATAAATTGATCTTAAAAAAAAATCCCTTTAATAATTACTTATGTTGGGCAGAAAGCTCCTGAAATAAGTGTGTTTTGAGGAAAATATGCAAATATATTATGATATTTCCCCCAAATGTGTGATTTAAATAAGTCTTTATTTATAGTAATAATGGTTAAACTGCCAGTGGAAAATATGATTTTTTCCCCAAAAGTATGAAAACCGCGCATTTTTTCCCCACAAAAAGGGCTAGGGCGCCTTCCCCAAAACTAGTGAAAAGGCCCTGAGCCTGATCCTAGAATGATCCTTTTTTGAATAGCACAGTTAAATCCAAGTAAAATCCAAGAACACTTTAGAATAAATTCCCACAATAAAATCCACAAGAATAATTTTAACTATTTTAAAATAATCCAAGCTCCAATAAATCACTTAATATCCAAGTTGGAAAATACTCCAAATATATTGATGTCTTAAAAGGTAACTGATGACTTAAAGATCACTGATGACTTCAAAATGTAATACGAAAGAAAAAGTGTCTCCTATTTATATTAAGCTAAGAAGTTTCTAGAATAGTCTTCCATTTTCTACATAAATCATAATCTAGCAACTTCAACAATAAAAATCATTCCGGAAATTTCTATCTAAATATAATGCATGAGTTTTCTACAACAGATAAGAAAGTTCTAGTACATACATGTAGTTTATGTTCTAAAAATAGAACAATGATAATATTGGAAATACCAACTGGTCAGATATAAATTTTATATATGTAATATGTTGCATACATAACAAATGCTACAGACAAAATTTGGTGATTATCAATTAGTTCTGTAGAATCAGACATTAATAGGTATTTCTATCTTTAGCTTTAATTTAAATTAATATAAGCAAGTTTGATAAAAGACTACCTAAGAATACTACAGACAAAGATTTGTGATCATCCATCCGTTATTTCAGTAGGAGATGATGTTCAAAGGTTTTTCTATTTTTAGCTTAAGGGGCCCCAAAAAGGGGCCCATAAAATTTATATGAGCAAACTTGATAAGAGACTACTTAAGAATGCTACAGACAAAATTTGGTGATCATCCATTAATTAGTTCTGAAGAAGAAGACTTTTAAAGGTATTTCTATTTTTCGCTTTAGTGGCCCGAAAAAAGGGGCCAATCAAATAAATATGAGCAAACTTGATAAAACTCTACCTAAGAATGCTACAAATGATCATCCATCAATTAGTTCTTTTGAAGATGTCTAAATGTTTTTTCTATTTACAGCTCTAGAGACCCCTAAAAATGGCCAATCAAATTAAAACTAGAACTGCCACTGTCATGACGTGAATATCCCCATACGCCACTTTGTCAGAATCAACAGTGGCCATTTAGAGGTCAAGGACAACCTCCCTGCCAAATCTGAGGTTACTAAGCCACTGATTCCAGTATACCCCTCTTACAACTTCATTGTGCAGGGTTATGTGCAAATTTGATACAAGACTACCTAAGAATGCTACAGACAATGTCACATATTTTGTTGACCATCCATCATTTAATTTAAAAGAAGAAGATGTTTAAAGGATTTTCTATTTTTAGGTCTATTGACTCCTATAAGGGGCCAATTAAAATGGCATAATCAAATTTAAGTGTGACTGTGACAAGGATGCTAAAGACCAAATTTGAGGTAAATCTGCCTATCAGTTTCAGAGAAGACGCATGACAATGGACGCAGGAATATCCCCCGTTGATACTAATAATTCACCCTGAACCTTTGGTTTTGGTGAGCTAATAAACATTACTGAGGACCTAATTCTTACACCTACATAATCTAAAGGTTACCTTTAATATCACATTCACATTCAACCTTTCAGAAAAATCATTTGAAATATATGCAATACTTACTTGTAGTTCTTTAGACATTTCAATTACATTTCCTTCCAAATCTTTAATAGTCCATGCACATATCAAACAATTGTAAGACAAGTCATAGAGTGTTTGAATGACTTCCTCACAGATCCAAACATTTTTCTGCAATTAAAAGTAACTAATATCAATGATAAGTAAATTATATATGTTTTAATATACATGTTTGAACTTAAAAAACACAAATAACAATATGGTTAGAAAGAAATGAGAAAATAAACTCTGACAACAGATAAAAAACAAGGAATCATAACAGCAAAATTAAAAATATCAGCCATTTTAACAGCCAAATTTCTAAAGTAAGGACTGGCACTTAAATAAAAATCAAACTACAAGCTCCTCTTATTTAAATGTGGTTTTAGTGCCTGGGCATAATAATACAGTAATATCATAGATTAACAAGAATTTGTAACAGTACCAACGTCCCCTGCTTGGGGACATTTTATATGAAGCATAAAATTGTGCTATTTCAAAAGAATGAGGCATGGTTTCAGGACTTTCAGTCCAAAATTATGATCAATGCTAGATCTGCAAATGCAACAATAAATTTATTAAAGAAATACTAGTAAAATGAAACACAGAATTTAAAAATCTATCATGTGAGACTTTGACCTATAAGTGTGACCTTGACCTTGGAGGTAGGGGTGCAGATGTTGTGCATGACATATCGTCTTATTAATATTACTATTTGTGCCAAGTATTTTCAAAATCCCTTGAACTAGGAAGAAGTTATAGATCGGACACAAAATATACCGTATAACAGACTATGTCAATCTTTGACCTCTAAGTGTGACTATGGAGGTAGGGACCCATGTTTTGCGCCTGACATATCATCTTATTATTGTGATTATTTGTGCAAAGTATTTTTAAAATCCCTTTATCTATGAAAAGGTTATGGACTAAACACAAAATATACCCTTTAACAGACTATGTAAATCTTTGACCTCTATGTGTGACCTTGACTTTGGAGGTAGGGACACATGTGTTACGCATGACATATCATCTTATCATTGTGACTGTTGCAAGTATTTTTAAAATCCCTTGATCTATGAAGAAGTTATGGACGGGACACAAAATATACAATATAGCAGACTGTTAACCTTTGACCTCTACGTGTGACCTTGACCTTGGAGGTAGGTGTGCAGGTGTTGTACCTGACATATTGTCTTATTATTGTGACTGTTTGTGCCTTGTTATTTCAAAAACCGAAGAAGTTCTAGATCAGACACAAAATATGCCCTTAAACAGACTATGTTAACTTTTGACCTCTAAGTGTGACCTTGAACTTGGAGGTAGGGATGCAGGTGTTGCGCATGACATTATTATAGTGACTATTTGTGGCAAGTGTTTACAAAATCCTTTGATCTATGAAAATGTTATGGACCGGATACAAAATATACCCTGTAACAGACTATGCTATTCTTTGACCTCCAAGTGTGACCTTGACCTTAGAGCTAGGTGACCGGTTGTTGTGCATGACACATCCTCTCATTATTGTGAACAACTGTGGCAAGTTTTTACAAAATCCCTTCAAAGACAAGAAAGTTATAGACCAGACAGGACATACATGTATACCATCAAATGGACAATGTTGCCCTTGAATGAGCAAGTGTGACCTTGATCTTGGAGGTAGGGTCTGGTTGTTGCGCATGACACATCGTCTTATTATAACAAACATTTGTGCCAAGTTATTTCAGATTCCTTTGATAAATGACAAAGTTATTGACCGGACACAAAAGTGTGACGGACGGACGGAGCCTATTACTATATCCCCTTTTTTTCTTCGAAAAGGCGGGGGACAACAATTCGCATAAAGCTACTATGTATTCTTGTACCTGGTAAATCTATCAAAAGCACTCATAAAATTATAAGGACAATATAATACAAAAAAATGAAGATCCACACACTGTTAAATCTCAATTATAATTGCTTAAATTCTAATCAATAAGTAACAGTGCAACTGTTTAGGTACTAAATTTCTCAAATTTTTGAGAACAATATTTCATAAGTTATAATACATTAAAACTAAATTAAGTTTGGAAATTAAAAGTTAAATAACGTTGACTTTAAATAGAGCCCTAATCGCCGAGTGGTCAAATATTGATCAGGATCTAGTTTAAATTTGACCATTTTGATGGACATTTCCTAACCATTGCTGTGTCGAAGTAAGGAGACAAGTCATAAACAAATAACCAATAAAAGCCAGTTGTATGACAAATCATCCAAAATTAACAAAGAATTTACCTTAAAGTCCAACGTCATTCATGAGTGAAGATCAAGTTCAGTCTGGTAAACTTAAAGGTCTTTCAAAAAGATCACTACAATCCATTGAGAAATAAAAAAAGACCAACGTTAAAGTTTTCTGATTAATCGGCAAAACCTTCGAAAAGGTCATTCTTAACATAATCCCCAAAGACAATCCAACACAGCAAGATTGTACATATTGCAAGCTTGGTTTGAATGAGCCAGTTCATGGCAGTCACTGGAAAGTGTAAGTTACCATCCACTCCCCCTAGCCAAAACTTTTTGAAGGGTTACAACTAGACTAATTACTTACATCAATTCTTTCTTCAATCTGATCCTTTTCCATATTCATCAGGAAATGACCATTTACTCCTTCAGGTTCAAGACTTGTCAACATTTCTCGAATAACTTGTAGGAAAAAGAAAAACACATAGTATCAAACATAAATATTAGCAGTTGATAAATACTTGTACATTACACATGCGGAAACTAATCAAGTGTAAATATAATCTTTTTTCCTAAGTGAATGTTTTATCTATTGTGAATGATAAGTTATACTTGTCATGTTTGTGTCTTTTTTACTCTGAACGCAGTTCATTTGGGTGAAAGAACATTCTTTGCTCCCTTGATGAATTATCCGAATCAGACCTAAACAAGTATCTTTATAAATGGTTTACCAATACACATCAGCTGAACGTTTATCTTTCTTCATAGTTTTTTTTCCAGATCAGTGTAATGCAGCACAAAAATGTTGAAGTTCAAAGTTTTAAATATGTAAACTTTGCAGATTTTGACCACATGTTCATATTTTAACTTACAAAAACAAGAGGGCCATGATGGCCCCAATATCGCTCACCTGAATATTAATACAAAGAACAAATAACTGTTAACTATAAACGAAAGCAGATATAACATCTAATTCTTAAACTGATTTCACAAAGTATATTTACATCTGAAATTAAGCACATTAAGAAATATTACTGGTTGTTATTGCCATAAGAAGTCACATGTTGTGATACAATACTAAAGGTTTCCTTGCTAAGAAATTCAATTGTATATTAACTCGTTGCTATGGAAAGTTTATGTTAGCTATGAAGTTACTGGTTGCTATGGAAACTGAGCTTAAGCTCTTGTAGATTTAGAGAAGACTTTACTAAATACATATAAGAAAAATCTATGTTCCCATAACAGGCCAAATTTTGATCCGAGGGCTATTATTTTAAAAAAAAAATTGTAGAGGTCCACCAGACAATGTTTCATACCAAATATCAAAGATAAAGCCTCTCCATAGTATAATAACAGAAGTTTTTATTGTTTTTATACTAAATACATAAAAGGAAATGTATAAACTTGTATAATCATGGAACTGTGTCAAATATGTTAATATACAATATACCCAGTCAGTTAAAGATAGGTTGCATTATACAAAATATGAAACTTACTGACTCCAAAGCTATGATAGTCATGGTATTCTTTGGCACCTTTCCCATGCCCTATTTCAGGATGGTCATAAGGTCTTCTTCCTCCATGGATTGTTGATTTGTCGTCTTTTTCTCGGGCCAAACCAAAGTCGATAAGGCGTGCATTTAGATATTTATCCAGGACAACATTTTTAGATGCTATGTCTTTATGTAAAATTGGACCTCTGAATGAGTAGAAGAAAATTTGTCAATGAAATATATGGAATATATCTACATTTCTTTCTAAAGCATAATCACACTGGTCATAGCTTTCGCCTACGAGAGTGGACCATTCATTGCAGAAGAGCCATAAACACAAGCTTTTGGAGGACAGCAATGCTTGACTATTCGAAAGAGTTGTCACATTAGGGTATTTCATTGAGTATATTACTGCTTATCTATATGAATACTTAAAGTGTGCCTAAGCCAAATCAGAGTTATTGGTGTAGTGCCAATAATGTTACATAATCGTCGAGAAGAAGCGTGTGAAGTTTCAATCCATATCCTTCTGTAGTTATTGAGATACAAGCTATCATGCAAAAACTTAACAAAAAATTTCTATGTCAAAAAAGGGGCATCAATATGCAAATAAGCAAATCAAAGATATGGATGGGTATTGTGCCAATCATGTGAGATAATCACAAAGAAGTGTGTGAAGATTAAGTCCATTCAAGTCAGTAGTTATGGAGACAGAAGGTTACTCGCAAAAACTTAACCAAGAATTTTTAATCGAAAAAAGGGCATAAATGTGGGCCAAGAGGGCCAATATGATGGCCCTATATCTCTTACCTGACCCATCAAAAACATCAAAGCAATTACTTAAACAAGCATCTTGACCAAGTTTGATGACAATTGATTGAACAAAAGGGCCATGATGGCCCGTGATCGCTCACCTGATCGCGACACAAAAAGCCCTAAGGCCAATTTTGACCTAAGGATTTTTATTTGAACAAACTTAGTAGACACTCATTAGAAAATATTACATGCTTAGTATCTTAACTCTAGCTCTTTAGGGTTTTTTTAAAAGAAGATTTTTTAAGTTTTTACTTTACACATATAGGAAAATCCATGACCCCTTGGCGGGGCCAATTATAACCCGAGGGCCCTTCTTTGAACAAACTTGGTAAACACACCTTAGATGTTTAATGCTAAATATCTTAGCTCTAGCTATAAGGTTAAAGTTTTTACTATATACATAAAGGGAAAAACAATGATCCCCTGGGGCGGGGCCAATTTTCACCCCAGGGCTTTTATTTGAACAAACTTGCTAGACACCCACTAGAAGATGTTTCATGCTTAATATCTAAGCTCAAGCTAATTGGATTTTTTTAAGAGAAGATTTTTTAAGTCTTTACTATATACAAATAAGGAAAATCAATGACCCCCTGGGGCTGGGCCCCATTTGACTCTCGGGCTATTATTTGAACAAAATTGGTAGACACCCACTAGAAGATGTTTTATGCTTATTATCTAAGCTGTAGCTATTTGTCCTTTTTTAAAAAAGATTTTTTAGATTTTTACTTTATACATCTAGGGAAAATTAATGACCCCTTATGCTGGGCCAATTTTGACCCAAAGGCTATTATTTGAACAAACTTGGTAGACAACCATTGTTTCATGCTTCATAATTAAGCTCTAGCTCTTGTGTTTTTCAAAAGAAGATTTTTCAAGTATTTACTATATACGTACATAATTATAAGGAAAATCAATGATCACCCCGGGATAGGCCCAATTTTGACCCAAAGGGCTTTTCTTGGTTTACCAGTAGACACTCACTAGAAGATGTTTCATGCTTAATATCTAACCTCCAGCTATTTGGTTTT
>NW_026854643.1:0-18557 GCF_026571515.1 Ruditapes philippinarum | reverse complement strand
CTTTTTATATTTCCTTTGGTTTTTACACACTGGCAATGTTTAGTTCATACGGAGTCAAATCTCTACATAAGAGTAATGACATATAATTGCCATTAATTTTACTATCAGATGCTAGAACAACATAATGAAAGAACCACCGAACCACCGACCTTCCGTTACCTACCCGGCAAGATTTCTTTCCACAACAAATTCAACGTCCCTTAATATCGTGATATTCTTACCTGTCACATTAATACAAATGAAATTTTTAAATCACAGACGATAAGACCACCGACACGAAATTTGTCGAAATACCACTATCGATAAACAGTTCTCTATCTTTAAGGTAAAAAAACATGTTCAGAAAGATTTAAATAATGTTCTTTCTAGTAAATAGTTTAAAGAATGAAACAACCACCTTGAATTATCTTAATGAATATTTTAAAAAATGCAAAATATTTTTGTAGTAATAGCAATTTATTATTATTTCATAAAAAATGCACGAAAGGACATCTGAGGTTCCCTAACCAGTTAAAGGTGGAAAGTCGCCATGTCGATGTGACATGAAATACAACGAAAGCAGCCACAGCGTCATGGATCCGGTATAGGCCAAATTGATCTTATATAATTTGTCTTGCGGAAGACAATGTCGCTATATAGAAACAAATCGGTTCCAAACGCTATCAGTAAAATGGAGAAATATTTACAGGAAACTGCTGGATCGGAAATGGTTGAAACAATACATTATTTCTGCCCCACAGTTAAAGGAAAAGATAATATGATATAGAAATATTTCTGATATCAAGGTCAGTTTACATTGCCTCGTTAAATATCACGTAATCAAACGATAGGCTATGTTTGCTTTCGAATCAATATAAGTTTGAAATTGTCACAAACGCACAAATTTACAATTCTCATATTGAAATATAACATTTCTAAATGTTTGATATATTTTAGCAGGGGCGGTGGCCTAGTGGTTAAGGTGTCTGCCTCTCAACCCGTGGATCATGGGTTCAAGCTTTAATAGGGTCACGACCATGTTTCTTCATATAACTCCAGTACCGGTTGGTTCAAGAAGCGGACTCGAAAGTGATTAATATAAGTTGCAAGAACTTGTTTCGCAATCAAGCTTAAATAATTATGTTTAAACCAACATTTTAGCAGTACGCAGATTTTTACTTGTATTGTAATTATCATTTTTACATGCGACAGAGTGAATTTCTGCTTGAAACTAAACTTAATTATGATCGATACAAATAAGTTACATTTTTGCAAATTAAATTCATATTTAATCATATACATGAAATAATAAAACAGAATTTCCGGAAATGTCGAGTGCATTATACTGTAATGAAGGATGACATTCTGTTATTGATGCGTTTATGAACAGTCACACGTCTCCGCAAAATATGAGCCGCGTCACGACAAAACCAACATAATGGGCTTGCGACCGGCATGAATCAAGACCAGCCTGCGCATCCGCGCAGTCTGATCAGGATCCATGCTGTTCGCTATCAGTTTCTCTACTTGTAATAGTTTGTAAGCGAACAGCATTGATCCTGATCAGACTGCGCGGACGCGCAGGCTGGTCTGGATCCATGCTGGTCGCAAACGCACTATGTTGGTTTTGTCATGACATGGCTCAAATTGCTTCATTATATTGTATAATAGATATAAATGGAATCCCTTAAGAACGCCCCAAACGACAAAATTGAAATTGAATTCAACATTTAAACACAAAAATGGTGAAATTCTGAATTTAGAGACATCCGATGATGTGTTCGTACGGCGGTTACATTACATTATATATTTTTAAGTTAAAATGTACATTTTTAAACGACACAATGTTTTCCCCGGAGCGTTGGTGTAACGATCTTATTGTCTTGTTAACCTTGTAAGACAGGAATTTTCTTTTTAGTCCCCTACCGGTTTACCGGAGGGGACTTTAGGTTTACCTTCCGTCCGTCCGTCTGTCTGTCTGTCCGTCCGTCCGTCCGTCTGTCTGTCTGTCTGTATGTCTGTCTGTCTGTCTGTCCGTCTGTCAGTCTGTCTGTCTGTCTGTCTGTCAGTCCGTCAGTCCGTCCGTCCACAAACCTGGATCCCGCGATAACTTGAAAAGTACTGAAAATATTTTTATGAAACTTGATATATGGATAGATGGCAGTATGGAAATTATGCACGTCTTTTTCTTTTCTTCCTATGTTGAAAATTTCGGTTGCTATGGCAACAAATAGGCTCAAAATATGGCAAATTTTACACATAAACTGGATCCAGTGATAACACAAAAAGTACTGGAAATATTTTTATGAAACTTGAAATATGGGTAGATGGCAGTCTGGAGATTATGCATGTCTTTTTCTTTTCTTCCTATGTTGAAAATTCTGGTTGCTATGGCAACAAATAGACTGAAAATATGTCAAATTTTACACATAAACTGGATCCTGTGTTAACGCAAAAAATAGTAATAGAAATATTTTTATGAAACTTGTAATATGGGTAGATGGCAGTCTGGAGATTATGCACGTTTTTTTCTTTTCTTCCTATGCTGAAAATTCTGGTTGCTATGGCAACACATAGACTGAAAATATGGCAAATTTTACACTTACACTGAATCCAGTGATAACTCAAAAAGTACTGGAAATATTTTTATGAAACTTGATATATGGGTAGATGGCAGTCTTGAGATTATGCATGTCTTATCTGTTCTCCCTATTTTGAAAAAATATTGGTTGCCTTGGCAACAAATAGGCTTAAAACATGGCAAATATAACATTGTTTGTGATAAGTCAAAAAGAGCTGAAATTTTTTTATGAAATTGCATCTTTAATTCAAGAGTTATCTCCTCTTTAAGCATTTTGCTTTTAAAAATGTTATATTTTGGTAACATGGATGTTTCAAATATTAACTTTAGAGTGTCCTTCAGTCCGTCTGTCTGTCTGTTCATAAAAACTGTTTCCTGTGATCACTTTTAAAGAACTTTTCCAACAAATTTACTTAAAATATCGAAAAATTGAAACATTAGTGAATGGCCATTGGCCCTTCAGAATGTTGATGGGGTTCTAACCGGTAGGGGACTTATGGATTGCTTGCAATACTATGATAATTGCTTGTATTTTAACTTTTTTTACAGTAAAAGTTCATACACACTCCTATCTGTCTCTCAGGAAGTTACTTTATGTTACTTCCATCTCGTACGTAAACATATATAAAAGTAAAAATGATTTCAGCTAATGGAATTAGAAATGTCGTTGTAAAATTTCATCAAAATGTAGGCTTAGATTAAATAAATGGTGATGTGACAACCCGTTTTTTTTCTTTCAAAGGGCTTTTTGCATTAAGTTCAACTGAAACATTAAAAAAGAAAATATTTCATTTCCTTAAAACGTAACATAAAAAGTCAAATGATCAAAATCGTTGCTGTTCAGAAATTCAAAATTCAAATTTTATCAAAGATATTCATTGATGACGTTATGTTTTAATCGTTACTGATAGTGTTCATAATCATTCTACGGACAAATGTTGTTAATTTTACACTGTACTTCTCTGACACAAAATGACAAATTTCAAATTCTTTCCACGAAACCACTAGGTTGGAGGCTGATTAAAACAATACATTTTTAAACTAGGGACTATTTAACGATATAAGAAAGGAAACTGTCCAGCTCTTCCTTGCAATCAATTAAAAAAGATAATCAGTAAGTCCTTAAAAGTGCCATTTGCTTTTCTGAATTGCTTGTTTTAAAAAAAAATATAACCATTCTGCATTCTTACAAACAATAATAAGTCATTACTTCAACAATATGCGTGCATAAATACAGCCCATGCAGATTTTTGGAAGAAAACATGCATTTTTGGATAAAACACGAGCACGTGCAGTTGTAACGTGTTTTCAATTTGCGTGACTGTCAACTGATATCGCTGTCAAATGACATCGCACTCGCACGCGAAAGCATGACGAACACTTTTTGTATATACAAAATACACATACAACTAACTAACGAAGAAATACGTAATAAGACATAGATTTATACCTCTCGTGAACCTTCTTTTTGTGAATTAACATCAACAAATGTACAGGAACGTATTTACAGCTCGAGCCCAAACACTCATTTACTTTACATTGTCATTTAAATTATGTACAACGGGTAGAATTAATAATATCACAGACTAAGCAATAAATATATTTAACAAAATGAATTGGTATTTGATGGCAGGTCTGTAAAACACTGAATAATTATATTAAAGTTATTAAGTATCTGGCATAACAACATACCACGAAATTACTAAAATTATATGGAATTTGTTGTAAGATACATGATCCTACGTAATATATATTTATATTATAGCAGATACATTATTATTCATCATATAAATGTTAATTCTAAATCACTTAGATTTATATCAACATTTTGTCAATCAATTTTTAAGAATATCCAAACATCCAAATGATACATTTCTATTGTATTTATCATTTTACACATTTAAGATAAAAAAAGATATTCAGAACGAGGTCAAATAATGTACTATGCTGTATATGGTCAGATCATGTAATCAAAAGCCGGTCACAAATTGTAACATTATTTGAGAATTTTCTACAAGGAATGTCCCGTCAGAAAAAAAGGAAAGTCACCTTTATAGTGTCGATGTGACATAATAATAATAATAATAATAATAATAATAATAATAATAATAATAATAATAATAATAATTATAATAATAATAATGATAATTATAATAACACATCTATGGCGTCATGAATACGGTAGGTGGTAGTGACCTAATTGACCTTGTTCCATTTGTCTTACATAAGACAATGTCGCTTTATGGAAACAGCTCCTTTTCAAACGCAATCAGTTAAACAGAAAACTACCAAATCGGAAATGGCTGAAACAATACATTAGTTCTGCCATGCAGTTAAAGAAAGAGATACTTTTTGTAGAAATATTTCTTATATCAAGGTCAGTTAACATTTGCTCCTATTGTGATGCTGTTAAATATCACGTAATCAAACAATAGATTATGTTTGCATTTGTCATTAACGCATGCACGCCACAATGCTGAAATATAACTTTAACACTTTTTCATAAGACATTAGCAGATTTTGCTTGAATAATAATAATAATAATAATAAGAATAATAATAATAATAATAATAATGAAAATAATAAAATAATAAAAATAAGAATTATATTGCACATTTTCACATACGAAAATGTTTACATACGATAGAGTGAATTTCTGCTGTAAACCTAGCTCAATTATAAATTATATTAATAAGCTACACTTACATAAATTTAATCATATACATACAATTAAAAACAGAATTTCAGAACATGTCGAGTACATTGGACAAAATTATTTCCACTGTAATGAAGGATGACATTCTGTAACTAATGCGTTTGTGATCTTGGCAAATATAAAATGAGCCGTGTCACGACAAAACCAACATAATTGGTTTGCGACCAACATGGATCCAGACCAGCCTGCGCATCCGCGCAGTCTGATCAGGATCCGTGCTGTTCGCTTACAAACACTATAACAAGTAGAGAAACTGAGAGCGAACAGCATGGATCCTGATCAGACTGCGCGGATGCGCAGGCTGGTCTGGATCCATGCTGGTCGCAAACCCATTATGTTGGTTTTGTCGTGACACGGCTCAAATGACATTCAGCTTTTCTTATTAAGTGGAAGTCTCTAAACTGGATCAAATTGTTTCTTCATATTGCAAACCATGTAAGACAGGTATTTTCTTTTATTTTAACTGTTTTGTGCATTGAAAGTTCATAAACACTCATACCTGTCTCTAAGTAAGTTAGTTTATGTTACTTTCATCTCGCACGTAAACCTATATAAAATTCAGCCAATTGAATTAGAAATGTCTATGCATCAAAATGTGTGCAGGGATTGAACAAATCTGTGATATGACAAAACACTTTCTTTCTTTCTAAGAACTTTTTGTATAAAGTTCAATATAACAATAACAAAATAGGTCTTATTTTCTTTATACTTAACATAAAAAGTCAAATATAAATTTTATGTCCAAGAACGTTGCTATTCACAAATTAAAAAAAAATCATTAAAGATATTAATTGATGTGGTTATGTTGTAACGTTTTTTGAAAGTGTGCATATTGACTTTGTTCAAATCATTTTACGGACAAATGTGGATAATTTTACAATGTATTTCTCTTACCCACAAAGACAAATTTCAATTTCGTCCAAGGAAACAACTAGGTTGGAGCCTGGTTAAAACAAAACGTTTTTTTTAAACCAGGAACTATTTAAGATAAGAATTAAATCTGTCAAATTCTTCTTTGTAATCAATTAAATAAGATTGTATCATAGTTTGGGGACCTTTCTGTTGAAAAAATGTCAGAGTTAAATCGTATACATATACATGCACAGTGCGGTAACTGGAGTGCAGGTATCAGTTACCCGCACTCCAGATAATGCCCGTGGATTGGTTCATTTTTGCCGGGGTTTACATATTGTGACGACAGAGAAAGGGAAAGGGGCAGAACTATCATATTCAAATGCTCGTTCATTGGTTAATTTTTTCTGGGGTTTCATATTATGACAACAGGGAACGTGCTGTCATGTTTGACTATGATACAAAAGAGAAAGAACACCAAAACACTCGGCAATCTGATTTATACTCGGGGGCTACGCCCCCTCGTACAAATCAGATAGCCTCGTGTTTCGGTGCTCTTTCTATTACTTATCAATAATTCTTTGAAAGCATGATTATTACTTTTTTAAATTGCTAAGAGTGCTTGTTTAAGAATATAGTATAACCATTATGTATTCTTACAAACAATAATAAGTCATTACAATATTCGTGCATAAATACTGCGCACGCAGGGATTTGGAAGAAATCATGCATTTCCGGATAAAACACGAGCACGAGCAGTTGTTTCGTGTTTTTAATTTGACTGTCAACTGACGTCACACTTGCACATGAAAGTGAAAGCATGGCGAACCACTTTTTTGTATTATACAAAACACAAATACCTTAATAAAGAAATACAGAATGAGGCGGTGATATTTAAGGAATCATAGCTCTTATGAACTTTTGTTCATGCATAAATATCTGCAAAAGCACGAGAAACCACATACAGTTCTAGCCCAAACTCTCTATTATATGTTATTTTGGTTTTGGAGTGATATATGTGGATATATTACCTGCTAAGATTTTATATCACCCGAGCCGTTAGGCGAGGGTGATATTTTATCTTGGCAGGTCATATATCCACATATATCACTCCAAAACCAAAATAATAATTTTATTACCCTTCCCCTGCCGAGTTTAGACGATTTTTTAAAAAATCATTGCTGTTTCAAATGAAACGTCGAAATAAGATTCCCTTTAGGGTACCTCTTCATCACAACATGACGTCACATAAATACATGACGTATTTTTCCCGTACCTAACGAATGTAAACAAGAGAAAAGGAGTAGTCTATTGAAAGCACTTTTTTGTAATTAATATCAAGCTTTCACAAGGTCATATTTGTTTTCAATACTGATGGGAATTTGTATCATTACTCTACTTTGGTAAATATTTATCATTTGACAGTTAAAAAGTGCTTGTAAATCGGAATTTACACCGCGTAAAATCGAACCGTACGCGCATCACCTCAGCGCATGTCGTTTACAACGTTGGGTACCCAACGGGGAAATTTAATGTGTATATTACCCGTCTGGCTCGGTTATATCAATTTCTTTCGGGTGATCAATATCCAATCAAAAAGGCGGAAAAAATCTGGAAGGGTAATAAAAATTTATGTTAAATTGTAATTTAAATTACGCGCTATATATACTGGTTCAAAACAATTTTAGCGTTACTGATATTTAAGACTTAGAACAATTAATATATTTCAAGTGAATAGGTGTATAATTAAACGTATGTAATACAATGAATAATTATGTTGAAAGTATTTGGTAACTGTATAATATTGAAGTTGGTGGCAACTGTAAGAAACAGCATCCTCCTGTATTATATTTACTTATATAGCAGATAAGAGAATGTTCTGGAACAAAATATTATTTATTATTCATGAAATAAATGTTCATTCTAAGTAAAAGAAATAGAGAAAAACGGACCCCCTCTCCTCCCAAAAAAAAACACCCCAAAAGATAAAATTGAAAATGATGCAGGGACGGTTGATTGAGCCGTTACCGTCCACACCCATTAGCAACGACTTTTCAACATTTAAACATGCAAATGTTAAAATTTTGAATTTAGAAACATCTGCAGATGTGTTCACCCAACGGAACTTTAAATGTGACACGTTCGATCGTGCTATTCAATAACACGTTCGTGACGTTATAGGCGGCGAATTGTCCCAAAGTAAATGAATGCGTGTCTCCTCCCCAAGAAAATGAATGCGTGTGTCTTCAGCGAGAGGAAAAAAAACAAAAACAAAACGAGAACACGAACATTAACAGAAAAAAAATCATAAAGCGTTTCTACATTAATCATGTACAAATATGAATTAAATTGTTAAGGTTTTTCTTTTTTTGAAATTAAAGCCCTAAAGAATGAATTAGATTTTATTGTATTAATGGAGACTGTAACAGCACAACACATGTTTGAGTTTCGTCAAAAATTTGCAAATCTGTCTCTTAGAACAAACACATAAAGAGAACAATTCCACGTTAAATTCAAATTTTGAGATTAATGAACAATATAATGACACGATATTGTGTTTCCTTTTACTTTCTTGGGGTATTTTGATTTAATTAGAATAGTTGTATTTTGAGCAAATTATGCTTTTAAGAGTGCATGTAAATTTACAAAGGGCGTAAAATGGGTACATGTTTGTCTCTCGGCAACGCCGACAACGTCATGTACATAACTGTCATCAGTTCTGAAAATGAATAAAAACAAATGCAAATTAAAACTGCATACAGGTTCATATATTACTAAGACGTGCGGTTGTCCTAACACCAATGAATGCGTATTATATATTATACACATAATATCTTTATCCTTCAGATTTGAAAAATAGCATGTAAATATCTAATGTTTTAAGTTTTAGTTACAGTTTTAGTAGTTAGTACTGACATTTAAAAACTTATGAAACGACATACTCACAAACATATGTTAAAACATTTTGTTCAGCCGATCTCTGCCATTGTAAAAAGCTATATTGATGTTGTATAGAAGTTTTGTGGTTTTAGTAACAAAATATTTCGTAAAAGAATTAAAATGTATTGTTGATAAAATGTTAACAGAATCAAACTTCTATATCATAAGATGGTTGTAATTTAAAGATAGTTATATTTTTTATATAATGCTATACGTTTCTGTTTTGAAAATATAAAATTAACATTCAACCTGTTCTTCTCTTAGACACTTTGGATAGATTTAAAGTGACATTTAATATTTGCAATGTTGTTACAGTCTCTAAGGAAATAACAAGTGCCAATCCAAGAGTTATCTTTATCGGCAATGACATGAATAAATCTTGTTGTATTAAAGGTCAATATTCAGCTTTTTGCATCAGATCTTTTCACATTGAATTCATATATTGAGTTACCTTAAGTAAAATGCTTGATTGTACGAGTCGGTTCGATGTCAAAATGACTCCGAATATCAATGCTACAAAAAGTACATGTCAATGTACATACTATAAGTAAAATTCAATGTATAGACATATTTATAGACATAATATGAAGAAAAAACATATCGCAAGGAGTAAGTGCAGCTTTGATAATTGTCTGTGAACAGTGTAAAACAGGTATGATCTTAAAATTGCTCTTTTACTAAAACAGTTTTGTACTTTTGTTGTCATGGACGTTTAAATGTTAACGCACCTCCTTCACATGATATAAATTATAAATTAAAATTGATATACAACCATTTGCCGTGTTTTTGCAGTCTTTTTACTTAACATGTGTCAATTTAAAAGTTATTTTCATCGAACATATGATGAATTAATTGGTCCATAATAAAGATTGAAGTATTTCGCACGCATTTAAATTATACATCTCTTCAGTTATAAGAATACAACATTTCCAATGTTGATTGTAAGTACCGATTTAACATGTATGAGTACCCTACAATGTAGAAATATAAGAAATATATGGTCGCGTCCCTTGTTGATTTTTAAATATATACAAGTATGGTAAAAAAAACCTCTTTTAAGAACACAAATATTCTTAAATGATATTCACATTCCTCTTTGAAACACAATAATATTATAAAATCTGATTTCCTTTTTATTATAAATATCTGGTTCAATTTCTGATCTTTTCAAGAACCTTAAAGATTTGTTCCAAATACTGCATGTGTGCAGACAAATATGTTACGAATATAATTTTTACAATGATATGAATGGATGGAATGACCGAGTGGTTGACATGTCGGACTAGCAAAGGACCGCTGGCCACGGATGTCCAAACAACGTCAGGGGCAAGCCGTTTTTTCCTTGAGCAGGAAACTATTCACTTATTACTTAGTACTGGTTGGTTCCAGGGACAGATTCGGGAGTGTATCTATAAGCTTAATGCTTCTTACAAAATCAAACTAAAATAAATTTTGTATAAATAAAAGTAATCAAGCTATCGGGACAACAACTTTCCGAATAGCCCGATGAAGTGTTGTGTTTAAGTGAACAAATTATTATTAATGTGTAGTTAATTTCATAAGCATGTAGCGTTGCATTATGGATGTAAGTTGCTATGAGATTGTTCAGTTTCTCTACATAACGTAAATGTTCATTGTCTTTTGAATTTTGAAGCGTAACATTTTACATAAATGTTTAAAGTAGGATAAATTATTCTGCAAATATCGCATATAGCTATAGTTGAGTACATGAAAGGTTACAAGTAAAATGGTTTCCTGCGGGGAACATATTAATGATATAAAGATATTTCATTTAACTATTTTCAACAGTGTTTGGGGGGGGGATAAATAAACGTTGGTATCAGGAATATAGTTGACAATAATCGATCAATATAGAAGAAGGTCTTTGGAAACTGCAATCTCCTACGCAGTGATCTCCCCTTACAGCAGGATTACAATTCTGCCAAGGGAGGTAATCAGTGTGAGGAGTTTGTGAAAACTGGTGGCCGTTGATGACCGAAGAAGGTCGAACATAAAACAATTATTTCTTTTTAAGAAAATGATTAAATAGGCCTTTTTTTTTTAGTTTAATAATATCTTATTGCTCTTTGTATACAATTTATAACATTATTTCCACAAAACAACATTTTTTAACAAAGGGCAAAAGGGTTGAACAACAAGTTCTAGCAACATTAGTAACTGTCCTTCCCTTAAGCATTATAAGATATAGAAACGAAAACATGTTTAAACACTATACACATGAGCAATTACAAATATTAAGGCGGATACAAAAACAAAGTAGCAAATAGAACTCGACATCAAATTAAAGAGAAAAAAAAAAAAAAAAAAAAAAAAAAACATTTGCTTATCAATTTTTTAAATAATAAAAAAAATAATAGTAATTTTCCTGCATTGCAGTATGTGATGGTTTGTATGGCTGTCAAAATATGTCATTTATAAGGGGAATTAGAAGAATTAATATTGGAACAACGATTGTTATTTTAACATGTACTTATTTCTTATTATTTAAATCTATGTGTATTTTTTATATATTTTTGAACCTCACGAAATAAAAAAGAGTTTTCATCGACTGATAAATTTTCTTTTCCATAAAGGAGAGTACTTGTACTTAATGGATGAAAAGGGCGAGTGGAAGTGAAAAGTTGGAGTCTTTGAACACCAAAAAGTTTACAGTTAAAAAAGAAATGTTCAGCATCCTCCTCGATATGGCAAAACTCACAAACAGCGGAGTTTGCTAAGTGATTTCTATACAGATCATCATTCAAATTACTACATCTATTTCTTAAACGTGCATGGTAACAGATGTTAACCTTTCTCCAATTAAATAATATTTAGGGACAAGTGTGGGTTTGAATTTATCCTTGAGTTTAGTTTTGAACACAGTTAAAGAAGTCGAGTCACGTATCTCATTATCAAGATTATTCCATGCCGAAATTGCTGAGGGTATAAATGATCTAGAAAATATTTCTGTTCGTCGTGCTATTGTTACGTAATTATCGTTATTTCTAAGGTTATATTGGCTACTTTCTGATACATAATTTGGGAACAAAGTGTCCAGATAACTTGGAAGTTCCCCATTTTTAGCTTTATACATTATTGATAATTTTTGCATTAAACGACGATCTGCTAAAGAGACCCAACCTATTTCATGCAGAAGTCTTTCTATAGACACTGAGCGAGTCAAACCAGTTACTAAGCGCGCAGCTTCGTATTGCATTTTTTCAATTTTTTCTTTTTCATATAAGGTACAACTATCCCAAATAACACTAGCATATTCTAATAAAGGCCTCATATAGGAAATATAAATTTGATTTAATGTTGTTCGATTTAATTTGAACTTTAATAAACGCATAGAACCTAATATTTTGGACGCCGAGTTAGTTATATTATTAATATGTTCATGCCAGGTTCCATCATCACTTAAGGTTAACCCCAAATGCCTGTGGTGTTGAGTGTAATTTAGTTGAACAGTGTTAAAGTACAAAAAAGGTCTTTCATTTCTAATAAGAGAACAAAATAATACTTCTGTCTTATTAGGATTAAAGGTTACAAGCCATTGGTCTGCCCATTCAGTAAAAGTTTTAAGATCAATATTTAGAGTCATTTCTATATATTTAGAATCATCGCTTGTTACTGATAAAGAACTATCATCTACAAAAAGACGAGTCAAACTAAGTAAGTTTTCAGCAATGTCATTAACATAAATCAATAAAAGAAGAGGACCAAGCACAGATCCTTGAGGGACACCAGCATTTATGAATTTTGTGTCAGAAAAAGAAGAACCAACAAAAACGCTTATGTTCCTCGACTTAAGATAGCTAGCAATCCAAGTATTCAAATTATTTGTAATGCCGTACTGATGCAGTTTAAACAGTAGACCTTTATGCCAAACACGGTCAAATGCTTTAGAGATATCACAGAACACTATACAAGTTGATTTCTTTTCATCAAAAGCTTTACATATTTGATGATAAATGTCAATTAATTGATATACAGTAGAATGCCCTGGAATAAACCCGGATTGATATTTGTAAATAAGATTGTTCATATGTAAATGGTTGTAAATATATTTGAATGTAATTCTTTCCATAACTTTTCCTATGCAACTTATTAAAGAAATTGGTCTGTAATTAGAACAAAGATCGTGCTCCCCTTTTTTAAATAATGGCATAACACTTGCGTTTTTCCAACATGTGGGATATGTATTTTCTTGAAGGGAACGATTAAAAAGGGTACATAGAGGTTTACAAATGCTAGAAGACGTTTCTTTAAGCATACGGTGACTTATCCCATCTGGTCCACTAGCCTTTTTTATTATTAAGCATGAAAGAATGTCTTTAAGTTCTTCTTCGTTAATTATTATGTCACACAAAGATTCGTTTGCTTTAAGATTGAAAATGGGTAAAGAAGTATTAGAATCATCAATAGAAGATACAGAGACAAAGTAATCATTGAGCGCATTTGCCTTTTCTTTATCAGTAAATACATACAAGTCATTATTAAGTCTCAATGGCGGTATTATTTCACATTGTTTATTATCTTTAACTAACATTTTCACAATTTTCCAGTATTCGCGAGGATTATTACTACTTATATCGTTGATTGTAAATTCTAAATTATTAAAAAAAACTTGTTTCGCGTGCTTTTTTAAATTATTAACCTTGTTTCTTAATTTTTTATATAAAATCCAGTCTAACGATTTATTAGTTTTAATTGCACGTGATTTTTGTCTGTCACGCTTCCGGGAAGTTCTTCGTATTATTGAATCGTACCATGGTCTGTCGTATGGTCGTATTGTAACTTCTTTATATGGAATGCATCGTTTTGTCAAATCTAAAAATGAAGAAGTAAATAAATCGGAAGCCTCGTCTACAGTGCCATTAGATAATATTGACCAATTATATGAAGTTATCAATTCATTTAACCGAACAAAGTCCGCATTATTATAATTCCAAACACAACGCTTATAAGTATTAAAAGGAAGCGCTTCAAAATGAATAAAAATATAAGTAGCGTAATGATCACTAATGTCGCTCGGAGTTTCTGAAACACCAAAGTCAAATGATTTTATTTCACTAGAAATTACTATTGGGTCAATAAGTGTTGCAGATGTATTTGATACACGAGTCGGCTGATTGATAACATTACTCATATTATTAATAATTAAGATATCACGTAGTTTATGGTTTGAATAATTGAGTTGATCTTCATTTACATCACCAAGTAAAACAATGTACTTCGACAATTCATGCGCCTTTTCTAAACAGTTATCCAGTTTTGACCAAAACTCAACAGTAGAATTTGGGTGACGATAAACAGTGCCTATCAAAATGTTCTTCTCCTTATCTTTAACATTAATCCATATTGATTCATCAGAATACATTTCTAATTCAAAAACTCTTTTTGTTACCAATTTATCTGACGTATAAATAATTATCCCCCCTGAATGGGCAGTGTTATCCTTCCTATATAAACATCTATATCCATCCAAAAATATTTGATCGTCTTTAATTGTATTAGTTAAGTGAGTTTCTGTAAAACATAAAATTTCGAAGTCATTGAAATTATCTTTTATGAAATCAATTTTGTTTCTTATACTTCTAATATTTTGATGAATAATTGAGAGACATGCGTCATTTTGATTGTTAGGACCCGGGTTAGTTTCTATGTCACCTGATAACAATAATGATAGTTCTTTTATAGAAAAAAAGAGCCTGAGAACCTATAAAGTGAAATAATCGTAAACATTCTTTAATGTTTTGGGAATTTTTTTTGAGGTTATTATTGCAAAGAAGAATAAAAATGTTGATAAAAAATATAAATTTAAGCAAACAAAAACCCAGAGTACAAAAAATACTTCTAACATATATTGCTATAAACAAACCAAAAATATAGAAGAGTTGTTTTTGTGGGTATTGTTTAAAAAAATATGAATAATGTAAACAATGTGTTCCATTATAATACAATCCTATAGCTGCTCTCAAAGCACCAATGCTTATATTACCCATTGGGAAGTAAGAAAACGAAATGCAAAGGAAATGTTATGAGCAGCCATGGATGAATAAAAGAAACTGAAAATGACATTTTAAATGCGAACAGACAAACCATCACAACAAAAATACACGAAAATAAAATAATCATTTGATGCTTATTTACATAAAAGAAATATTTGCGAGCAGAGAATAAGTCGACGTCAATTAAAGATATAAATACTAATTTGAACGGACCAAACTTAAGCTATGTTTAGGGATCTATAACATAAATGTTACATGACTAGCCACATTTTTAACAAACACCCTGTATTTGTACTACGTTTACACATATTTTATAAATTACACGATTAAGTTTTACACAATAGTATAATAGACAGTTGCGAAATACAGTTGATTACTTTGGATTATAAAAAATGTATTTGGTTATCAATGAGTGAATAAGTGGAAATTAAAAAAAATAGAAGATATTATTAAATTGGTGATATTGAAAATATTTTCAGGATATCATTTCAAAAAAATATACTTAGAAGTTAGATTGGTGAAAAACGATATTTTTTACAGTGTTTACATAGTTATAAAGCAAAAAATGAGAATTTGGATATTCTATAAACTTTAACTGAGATTAAGTGTTCAGTTTATATGACACTTATTAGATTATAATACATATATATACTGTACATATTTACAAATAAACATCATCATGTCATTATCGTTAAAAAAATAGAGAAAAACAACATCATCATCATCATCATCAATGAAAAAAAATCTAATCATCACCATACAATACAACAACATCACATGTCATTATCACATCGTCACATAAGTATATCATAATAATAATTACATCATATCGTGATTATATCATTATCATTACATTTTATGAACACATCTCATCATGATCACATCATCATCGTTTAATCATCAAGATCACATATCATCATCATTACATCACGATCACATCATCATTACATAATCATAATCACATCATCATCATTACATCATCATGATCACATCATCATCTTCATCATTGTCATATTTTCATTACATCACAATCATATTAACATTGTGACATCATCATTACATTATTATCATTACATCATTACAATATCATAATTTTATCATCACATGATTATATCATCATTATCAGTAATGTCATTTAGTCTTTAAATATATACATATATTCTATATGATCATCAACAGATCATCATTATCACATCAGTATTACATCAACATTAAAATATCATCATCAGATTTATGTGTTTAAATATAAATGGATGTATTTTATAGTCATTTGAAAACATTTATTGAGGAAGATTCTTCCAGGGATCTTCTGTCATTTCAGTCAATGGATCTGGAAGGAGATGTTCAATTTCATCAATGGTATTGATCATTTTCTTCAAACCTTTTTGAGAATTGTTAGATTTTTCTTTGTAGCAGATCTTCCCATCAGTTGTCCAGAAGGATTCTATTTTGTCATTTTTTCTAGCTATGTTCAATTGTTGGACAATGAATTGCCTCTTTTTAGTGAGATCTTCAGTAATGAAGACATTAAAGCTGTCACTTTTGTGATGTTTAAGATTCTTTTTACACATGAAGACATTGTTTTTGCATTTCCATGATTTGAATTTACAGATAATCTGTGCTTTGCCATCTCTTACAGAGCCTAATAAATGAGACCTTTCTATGTCTTCAGCTGAAATTGTTGGAATGACTGACATTTTATTATTACAAATGTTCACTATTTCTTCATCAGTGTTTAATGATTTCAGATCTCCACTTACAGGTACTCTGTGGAACCTTAAAGATGTTCTCCTACTATATTGTTCTAAATTGTCATGTTCCCTTTCCATGATTTCTAGTTGATCTTTGGTTTCACTAAGATCTTTCCTTAGGTTAATATTTTCAATTTCCAGATGCTTTATGGATTGTTCATAGGTGCCCATTTTTGAATGTAGTATGGCAATTTCTTGATTTTGAAGGTCATTTTTTGTATTCAAAGGTTCAAAGTATTGCTTTAGGCTTGATATAATGGAAGGAACAATGGCTGCAGATATTGCTGTTATAACTGTAGGGCTACAGACAGCAGTTTTGACAAGCTCACAAACATCATAATTTGCACCTTGAAGTAAGATTGATGATTTTTCAGTATTTTGAAGATCTGGAAGAGAAGCCTTTCTTCTAAGGGGGGTGGGGGAATTTACAAAGTTTTGTCAAGAAACAATACAATTAAACTAAAGCTGGCTAAAAAAAAAAATTAAATAGGCCTACCATTTTATGAATAATTCCGAGCAAAAAAATATAAAATAAGGTAAACACACAAGTCTTCGCAGAAAATATCTCTATTTATTATGGCAGATGCCATGCACTATGAATATTTTAATTTTGTAGATTTTCAGTATAAACAATTTATTGTTTGTAACATTTTGAGATACATATTAAAGAAACATTGATAATTTTCAAACACATCATTCAAGTTTTTCCCCCTTAAAGGGTAAAATAATTATAGAAAATTGAAAGTATCACGTAATAGTTTTTTTGTTCTTAATTAGGTGTAATTCTGACTGATTCCTTGAGGATTATCCGTAACGTACCGGCAAACGGTATTTAGCCAGGTTTTCGAAAAGGTCAATTAACCAATCATGTACGGTTTACAGATCACATGCTCCTCCATGTACCGAAAACAGGTCACGTGCTCCTCCATGCCTCAAAAGTTAAACGCGTACCAATACTCTGCGATCTCCAGACCGCAGGGAATAAAAGACGAGTAAAGAAGAAAATCATATAAATGCACCACACCTACATTAACACACCTATATCATAAAAAATGAACATCAAAATTGCCGGAATATAAAATCGCAGGAAGTATATTTTCTAATTAGTATAAAGTCGAATATGACATTTGTGAGTTAAGATAAATGTCTAATGACATCTCTCTGACATATTTTTAACAATCATTTATGTTTCATTTTCATTTATATTTGTGTATTTGTTTACCTAATTTACAGTCTTAGTTAAGTGACGTAAAAGAAATAAATAATGAACGTCAATAACTTGAAGTTTTTCTAGCGATACATATAGCAGTTATAGTTTACTGACGTCATGCTATTAAATAACTGATATCCCAATAGCGTGATGGCATTGTTACTAACAAGTAATCTATTCCTGGATAATCTAAATCAATTCTAATTTTCGGTTGTTATAGAACATATTTCTATATCTAAGAATTATGTAACAGGTATGTTCGACAGTTTAATCATTAGGCAAATGAAATTTAGTCTAATTTTAGAATGAAAGAATGGAAGTGTTTCATTAAACAATGTGTTCTTTTTCACAGTACGTGAATACATTTGTCAAACGTTTTAGTAGGAATTATATGACTTGGTAAAAATAGAATAATCGTCTAATTTTACTGTAACAGTAACTGAAATGTTTATCTTCCTGAATGAAAATATGTCACTCAATGTAAATATTCTTTGGTCTGATATCTCACGATGTA
>NW_026854642.1:0-52378 GCF_026571515.1 Ruditapes philippinarum | reverse complement strand
TCTACGTATGTGGACAGCTTTTAAATAGATTAGAGAAAAAAAAAAATTCTTAAAGAAAGTCTAAATAAAGCTTAAAGTCATCGCAAATGTTTTGCCTATTGAATAATTGTTATCCAGCAACATAAATAATTACAATCAAGGGATTATGATAAATTTTAAGTGTTTTGATTTAATACCTTCCTACATTTATTGCATTAAACAAGTTCTCACAATTTTAAGCTTTGCTTTATCTCAGTATGTTTTAAAAGCGGATATCTGAATGAATTAATGTTGATAGGACTCTACAGATACATGTTTGTATTTTGTAATTGTATATTTTATCTCGTTACTGTTCTTTTCCTAACATAGATATTAGTATGATATTCTAAATGTATAGTTTTTTAAAGGGCTTTTGTATATGAATTTGTATATGTACATGACACTTTTAACATCATAAGACATAAATTCGAATATACAGTCGACTCTGGGACATTAAAATATCGTTCGTTATAATCGAAGTTCGCTGAATGCGAAGTAGCAATATTTTGCTGACTTGTTTGGATGGGGAAATTTGCCGTGAAAAAGCCATACTTTTCACTGGTTACCGGTGTAACCGGTATGTTACTGCAGCGGTTATTAAATAGTTATTTTCCGTAACAAGTAGGAAATCATGTTTTGAGAACATTGAATCAAAATCTTTATATAACCTGTGCAATAATTCGATTGTATAATTATCGATGTACTGATCCTAATCGAGCGCATCCCGATATTTCAATTATAACAGTTTGTTATAATCGAGGAAATTAACATGTTTTCCGTCATTTGGGGCTTAAAAAATTATTCGTTATAGCCGAAAATTCGTTATAAGCAAGTACGTATTAAGCGATGTGATTTAATATAAAATAAAGGAGGAATCAGCCGGGGATGTCAGATTTAGTTCGCTATTAACGATAATTCGTTATAAGCGAGTTCGTTATAAGTGGAGTCGACTGTACATGTGTGACATAATCTACATATAAAGACAGCAATTATTGAACATAAAAAATAATGAATCATTATAAAGTTTCTGTTGTTGCTATAATATTATAAAATAGATCAAGTTTTAGAACATAACGACCATTACCATTTGTGATTAAAGTTATTATGTAATGAGATAGCATTTGTACACTTAATTACGCAGGTTGCCACAATTACTGAAATTGTCTTTTACATGTAATATAGTTTAATATTGTCTAGTTAAAAATATGATAAACAAGATCAACAAGGAAAGGCGACGTTCAATGAACGCAACCCCCATACGACCCAGTAACAATAACTAGTAGTAAGGAGCCCAGGCGGACCCCAAACAAAAATAGGACAGGGCACAAGACATAGCACGGACAGGTTAATCACTAAAATGATAAATAATTTGTAACTGATAAGGAATTCAAAGAAAACAAATAAATGATTGTAAGTTGTCAAGAGTTTAATATTGTCTAGTAAGTTGTCAAGAAAACTGGTTAAAGTGACTTATCTGAAACAATAATGAGATAAAGACAGAAAAATCAAGGGGTCGTGGACGGTAATTTGCAATTTCCAGTACAGTCCTTGAACGGGCTCAATCAAACCACCGAGTCTGCAACATTGTGAATTTGACATGTTGGGCATTCTTACGTCATAGGGATTCTGTTATTCTCTATTTTTGAATTGATAAGCTTCAATTTCAAGGTCAGACTGCCGCTTGAATAAAATAGTTTATTCATGGAAAATTATTGAAATCTATAAGATTCTTACGAAATTTGTCTAATTTGAATAAAATAATTCATAGATTATGTATGTAATGCTGGTTCAATATTACGGATCAAGTAAAGTTGGTATTGTTTGTAATAAACTGCCGGTTTTTAATGGTCCTATTTATGTCATATAGTGACCACTCAAAGTGTGAAGAGTTTAAAACATTACATATCTACTTCGTGTGATGTCAAACATGTTCATGTTATATTAATAAAGAGACTGTGTAGCAATTATCAGTTTTTTCTAATATCAAATTAGAATACAGTACATCTTTTAACAATTGAAAGTAATTTGTCATGTGATTTAGATCTATGTTATATCTCCAGATAAACGAAGGAGTAGATAAGAAACAAAAACAATGTAGATCCGTTCAAACACACAAGAAACATCATTCTTACAAATAAACAACAATTAAATTTCAATTTCTCACCCCTATCCCGTTTGTTTATGTTCTCTACTAATATCAGAGGTATTTGCCTAATATGTTAAATGACAAATATTTGTTTAAATTGACAACAGAACCCAAGTTATCATCAATAAAATCATACTTTCAATCAGGAACACCTCTAATAACGTATATCTTTAATGAAACATGCAATTCCATTTTATGTTTCTTTTGAAATATTACTGTAACAGTAAGTTGTATATTCTAAAAAAGATTAAGTTCCATTCTGACACCCATGTCTTCTGTAGTCTATCAAGAAAGAAACAACAATGCACACGACAGTATATGTTATATATTTGTTGTCCTTTCTTTAACCTATAAACGATTTCGCGCTGTTAAAGTGTTAAGCTTTTTTAAACAGAACATCTACGTTAGTCCAATGTAGGTGATTTATTAAATATTTCTCTAATAACGTTCTGATGAAGCTAATAAAGCGAAACATGTATTGATATTTAAAATTGCGTTGGTTTTTAATCTACTTATCCTATCTAAGAGCCTTCAAAACTTACGTTTTTTTTTATCTTTTTGTAGTTGTCTGCCATAGTGAGTATTTAGTTGTTCTTGTCAGAAAAGCTCAATCAAACACGAAACACACGTGTAAAACTCGAAGTTCGTCTTGCTGGATACATTATCATAAATATAGGATGTATCCTGCCACTCATCATATTAAGATGTTTTTTTTTCATTTTTATGAACATTCATATTTCCATATCTTTGTACAAACATGTAAATTAAATATAAAAAATGAATATCAAAACAAGTCCGATTTTTAAACATTGTTTTCTGTAAATAATATGACATTTGTCCGTTTTAAAGGCACATCGTCTGCAGTATTATGTATTACGACATTTACAGTAGTGAGTATATCGTTGTCTACAGTAGTGTGTGTGTGTGTAGTGAATGTACTGCCGATTGCCAAAATGAGTTTTTGAACGTATGTCGCTGACTTCAAAAATAAGTGAAAGGCCGCTATTCCATTGGTACGCGATCCGTGACCCACGTCTGGGGCATGTCCGTGAGTATGATTTAATGCGTACGTACTATTTTCTATATACTTTTAATTCAAGTATGGCGAACAGAGGATAATTATTTGTAGAATATGATATAATTTCATTCTAATACCAAAAACAGTTGTAACATCAAAGAACTAGGTAACAAACATTGAATACCAGTTAGGTTTTTGAATAACAACCGAATGAGCAACCGAAGACCAGATGTTGTTTTTTTTTAATCTGTCATTGGTGCATCATAAACTTTTAGATTCTCATAACATAAAATCATATCAGTCGCATTCAAGGACTCGGTGATTTAGCGTGTGTTATTTTTTACCGGTACATCCTTAAATCAATTGGCATCTGTTCAAACATTTTTATGTAGTGTAGACTCTCACTCAGAATGGTTACTAAACCCTTCTAACCCTCTCATAATACACTTATTGTAGATTTATGAATCATAAGCGCGCGTAAGAACGATTTTATGACGTTTAGTCATGTACTTCTCGGTACAATTCAACTTTTTATGCTGTTGTATTCGCATTGAATCGGTATGACCATTGAAAAGATATAACGTTTGCATATATATGCAACTAGGGACAGAGTATGAGTAAATAAGCTTGTCCTTATAGCTTTGGTACGGTATTCAATATGGCTAAAGGTTCAATTTAACATAAACTAAAGTACACCGTTAAACTTATCATTTTTCGTTTGATAACAAAGCAATAATGGATAAAAGTCATCTTGAAAACATTTTAACATGCTTTAACTGCTTTTTGGTATTAAATACAACATTATTTATTCTGCAAAAGGTAAGTTTATCAGCATACAACAGAAAATGTGTATTTTTGCATTTTAACATTTTGTTGCCGAAGATGAAGTATACAGATTTCTCAAAATAACATTCAATGCTTTTATAACTATCTTTCAGAGAACGATTAGTTTGTGCATCGATTTATTTTGCTGTTTATCCAATGGGCATCTAAGAGATCAGCAGGCACGTGATAATTTGTATGTGGTACGGAAAATATTGTAATGTTTTTGTTTGTTTTACAAATTTGTCAAGCAAATTGTAATCAACAAATTTAAATGTTTAATAATTGCTATTTTATTGAGAGTGTTTGTCATGTGTTCGTGTTAAGAATATTGTTTGTTAGGATTTGAAATTCAAATTGATAATAACACGGATAGTGAACCTGATAAAATTTAAAATTATTATGCTGTGAAATGTATGATTAAGCTAGATCAATGGCTTTCATATCTGCAGTAAATGCATTATTAGGTATTCTTAAATTATGTTAAAAAATGAATTTGAGAGACGGCTTCACCTACTTTTCAACTATCATTTGAGCTGTCCGTGTAATTTTCGATAAAATCTTCATGTTCTTTGATTTTTTTATAAAACGTTCTTGGAAAATTCCAGGAGGGTGTGATTACAAGTATACCAATGAAACCACTAATGTCAATTTCCAATCGGTATATCAGCACGATTGAATTGATACATATAGATGGTGTATCCTGAATATAGTTAATAATGTGATTATATCTATACATGTACTACCTCATGGGCGGTAAGAAGCATATTGTTCAATCATAATTAGTGCAAGTTTAACATATAATACAAGTAGATTTTAATATGGTTATTACAACACATAATATCTTACAAGATTTGATACAGAAATTTCAATGAACACTATTCACTAGTTTTATCAGTACGAGAATAAGAGCGGGTGATTTAAAGAATGATGGTTTTCTTCCAGTTTATATCTTTATAGAACATTGTTTTTTATGTTCTAAACATATTAATTACGTCAGGATTCCAGAAATATTAGACAAGCTACATTAAAGTATATTGTCGTAAACTAGTGTTATTGCAAAAATCTATAAGATAATTGAATTAAATCAAGCAAGAATTGTACAGTAATATTAAAGATGGTAAACGAAGAGACTAATGGAAAGCACTTTCTGTAGATTTATTAATTGTATTTAGTATGTCTGAAAGCACCGTGACGTAATGAAAAGTTTGTAAACAAAATGTTTTAGTAAATATAATAGACCGGCTTAAATAAAGTGGATACAGTAAAAACGAATGACACTAAATCTTACTGAAATAAGAATAATGTAAAGAAATCGATGTCATACTAAATGTTTCTATAACATGACAATGCATCTGTTACGTTATTATGATAAAACTAAAAACTATTATTCAATATTACATGTATTAATAACATTGCTCATATCGTTCAATGAAAAAGTTCAAAGCTTCATTTCGTCATATTTTGTATAATGCCTACATTGATTCGTGCGCAATAAATATAACTTTCAATTAAGATATAACAACAATAAATTACGTCAACAATGAAGCAAAATAATGTATGTACATGATGACAATTTATTTAAGTAATAAGGCATGCATGTTTAGAGATATAGGTACTTGAAGTCCCATCTGCAGTTTTCTAAAACGTTTTTAAAAGAAATAAATTATAACAAATGAATTAACATTATTTCCCCATTCTATACTGCATGCAGTGCCTGTCTATGTGAGCTTTAGTTGATTGCATTTGTCCTTGTCTTTATATGAAATTGCTTTTATCTTGTGTACACATAAGTTAGTTAACTTACCGTGCTGTGCAGACTATTTAAACTCCTCTTGACGCACTACAGTATGTCTTAGACCAACACATTTTTGATTTAAAGACATATAATTCACTTGTTTATCGCCACTTCCAATGTAGATAGATTGATGAACATGGAAACCTTAATTTATCGTTTACTGGTTATTTTATATTTAATTTTGACACTGATTTTTTGGACACTTTTCAAGTATTAAAATGTCTAGAGGAGTTGAAGATATCCTTCGACAGATTTGAAAACAAAATGACAGACTCATCATCTATTCTTCCCATTTCATGCTATGACAATTGTAACATCAAGCATGTAGATTTGACTTGCTTAATCAGAAATAAATTCTTAACTCTATTATGTATTAGAATCAATAATCATAAATGAACAGAAAATATCATCACTGAGATGAAGCATGGGGAATACCACACAACACACTACTGATTGATTTTGAACTACTTTTTTGATGTCTATTATACTTAGAGAATTAAAGCACTAAACAGATATAACTTTAAAAAATATATTTAAGTTGAATGCACCTCCCTAGATATGGAATTTTTAATGTTGCTTTCTTTTTTTGCAATATTTTTTTTATGGAGAAGAAGGAAATTTACTAAATTAACAAACAAAAAAAAGAAAAAAACACAGCAACAGATTTTCTCAGCACCAAATCCATTTCAATAAGTTTCCATTTTTGTACATAACCTTTGTGACCTAACTGTTATAAATAAGACGAAATGTGACAGTTCCAGAATGTATTGGCAAATTCTTGTTGCAAAATGTATATTGTCTGGACTTATAATTGTTATTCTAATCCATATTACTCCTGGGAAATATAAATATTTCTGTCATAAGAAACTTATTACAATGCTCAAAAATATATCGTTACCGGTGTATGACTATCCAGATATTTTCAAGTATATAGTGTTATTTTAAACTTAACGATGGGGATATCAGATGTGTATCAATTATTACAATTCTACTAACGTTTCCAACATTCTCATTACGAAACTTTAAGATTTACAAGCATTCACTTATGAATTTGTTATTGAACATAGATGAACGAAAAATAAAGCCTAAATGATATAATTGTCAAAATGTTTATGATTACTTTTTTACGAGTAGCAGTAGTTTAAAAGGAAATCCGCAGAGGTCCTGAAAGACATGCCGAAGATAATGAAAAAATATACACATAAATCTATAAATTCTAAACCTACTTTTGAGCCAGAGTTCCCCCTATTGGGTCTTTTTATGGTCATTTCAACTAAGTATAAACAACGGAGTATTGAACATTCATTACTTCTATGAACATGCACTATTTACACGTTCTCATCAAACAGTCATTAAAGCAATTCTTTTGCATTCTATGCTTTTTTACGATAAAATTAGATGATAAAATTGATAAATAATATTGTAGTTGTATTATGATACTTTTTCGATTCGTTAGGGAAAAGTAGGTATAATAACATTATGATCATTTTTATGATACATTGTGTAATAATTTAATACCATATTTTGAAAAAATTACATTTTTCGGCCTTACCGCGAAACACTATTAACGTACATCGGCGTTACCTCATCAAAATGGATTCGATCACATTTTATCAGCTTATTGTCAACTTTCTATGTCACAAGAAGTTTAGTAAATGTCACTTGGCTACCAAACATCGGAATTATTCGGTATTATATGCATAATTGTACTAATAAGAGTAAACAAAAAGCCAAATGGCACTCAAAATGGTGGTCAAGCGATCATTTTAACGAATGATCTTGAAAAGTAAGCAATTTCGTGAAAATAAACTTGATGAGGGATAAAGTATAATGTCTCCGAAGCCGTATGTGGATTTTCCCATTTTTAGTTTGGTAAAATAAAACCTATATTGGCCAGTTTACTTACCGCATTACTGTTTTATTGTATCAATTATATGACCAGAATTTTAATTAAATACAGTACACAAAATGAACCATACCACAAGTCATTACAAGTCAAAGTGCAAGAAAAACAGTGTGTTTACTTTGTCATTGCTAACTTTAAAGAATGTTTTGTTATTACACGATCATGTAAAACAATATTGCAACTGTATTGAACTTGTTACTCTGTTAAATTGCAAGAAAAAAGAGGTTTGTGAATAATGCAACGATGTTTTACTGGTAATCGTATACAGTGTATGTATCAAAATTTATTGGCTTATTACAGTGCTATATCAAATGATGTCACGACAAAATCAACACAGTGCGTTTGCGACCAGCATGGATCCAGACCAGCCTGCGCATCCGCGAAATAAATACGTAAAGGTAAAATTGTAAAGGTTATTGTACGGCATGAACATCTACAACATAATTATATTATACTATATTTCCAGATAGATATGCTAAGTTAAAAGGTTTAATCAGTAGCATTAAATTGCATTATGAATTGAGAAGAGTTTTTTTTTTACATTTGCATGTCCCAAGAGATTTCCAATTCAATTAACTATAGCCTTTTAGACTTTCAGTGAACTTTATACTATCGGTCTCAGATCCCGACATTTTGCATTAAATATAGGAAAGGAATCTCTTTGATTGATTACAAGTTATACGAATACAATAAGTCAAAATGTGAATGCACTATTTACATTTCGAATAAATATTATATAAAATAGATATATTTGTTATCTTATTTTGAATTTAGAATTGATTGCTATTATGGCGATGGAATAGAGAAAGCAAGAATCCCTAAAAAAGTCTAACACAGAGTCGCATATGTCATTTAAAGAGACGAAACCAAAATATGAGTTTGTTACCAGTTTTTGCATGGCAAAAGGACATGAACATATTCCTACAAATATACATTGACTCGGTTGAAAATGAATAATACAAATATTCTTACAAAGTATGTTCCTGTAGTTTGACAAGTTAATGTCTTAAGAAGAAAGGCATGCATATCAGTCACATTTGTCTTGTCTCCCAACCCACGAACTATATCAGTGTGATTGTACATGCTTACTGTATATATTCATGTTGAAAAATAGAAATAAAATATTGTTAAAACTAATCTTTTAAAAAGAATTACAGGTATCATAGTTGATCCTACAAAATCAGTTACTACACTGAGTGCTACTGATAATTGTATAAGTAACAATTCCTTAGTATGAACTACACCAGTAAATACAGTACTAGTATCTCTTATTTTGCTTGTCTGGCGTGTGTCATGCTGTGTCCGTTAACTTTTACATTTACATGATAATACAGATTAATCAGAGAGAACTTCAGAAGTGTGTGAAAAAGTTATCCACGACAAATCGTACATTAAGATTTTCTGGTAAAATACGCAATAAAATGTTTACGATAAATCGTGTACTTGACGATTTTATGATATTAAAAAATACACTGTGTGCTTTATTGTGAACATCTAACTTTAATTGAAGTGAAAAAAATCATAATACTTTCAATAAAATAAAATTTCATTTATATCCACTATTGAAGGGATCTATCGTCAGCATAGAAAATGATGTGATTTGAAAGGGACAATCGACCCAATATAGTTCATGACAGGGAATTGAAATATGGTATGTACAGAAGCAACGGTTTACAGACTATCCTATCTAACATAATATTATGTAGGTGATCTACTCTCCAGAGATTTTATCATTTCTCAACTAAACTTAAAAGTAATCAGGAACTATCTTGAATTGCACTTTCAGATAATTCATATGCTGGTTAACGTGTTCAGGGGTGCACAGCATAGACAAGAAAGGTAAAATCACAATAATAAGGAAAACATGAAATACAGATATTGGGAAAAAATAAAACTTTATTCATAAAGAAATCAAAATATTATTCAATTATCCGATATCCGATATCCAATACATAATAATAAATAAGTTTACAATAACTCTTATGTTGACATGATAATATGTGATCTGAATTACAACAAAACATACTTATTATAAAAAGTATAGTGCGGTACAATCATATACAATCACAATAGATATATTTGATTTTGTTTCAAGCTATATTTATTGTTCAAATTATTTGTAGGAATTTGTCAGATCATGACATAGGACTGGTGTCTGGTATTGTTAATTCATTCAGGCAAAGTGACAGATTTTTCCAAAAGTTTCATAACTTCATATCGACATATTAACCTATTTTTGTACGTCTGTGGTCTTCTTCCTTTTGTTAATCTATCTTGATTCATATAATGGACCTATTTTTTCACCATCTATAAATCAGACACACATTTCCTGTTCTAAAAGCTATCATTTATTGTGAGTATGTGAATGCATGCTGAAAAAAAACTGTCGTCTGTAAGAATAAGCTATCATGGCTGAACACCGATCTTCTGTAACGACAAAATGGATGTCTTATTAATAAGTGATAAATCATTAAAAATGTATAGTCAAGTCGTAAAAAGACAAATTGGTATTTCACGTTAGGGACATATAATGTGCTTGGATGTAATTGTGAATAGAGAATAATAGGTTGGTGCCGTGGATGGAGAGTTTATCTGGCGAGGCGGAGGAATTTGTTGGGTTCGCCTTCACCATTTTTTAAAGAATTTTATTGGGCAAATTACCTTCAATTTTCAACAGAGGTATTTCCCGTCATTGTGACGTTGTTTGTGTAAGCTTTAGCATTTGGTAAATAAATAGTTTCGAGCAGCATATTTTAAAACCAGTCTTTGAAGCTATTCTATCTTTTATTTATTATCGGCAAAACATTTCTACAGCAGTTTATAAACACACACTCTACAACACGCTATTTCTGGAAACATGTATCACATTTGATTTTAATTCATGTACAATTTGAAGATATATATATTTAGAACAACTCCAGAAAACAAAGAATTCATTTGTGCATTAAGTGTCCCATTATAATTTACCAATGAGATGGAATAACCGCTGGGAATTGAGGATAATGCCTGTTTCTGAAAAGGTAGGTGGGGAACATGATGTAAGTTTTGTTTGGAATATGGTACATGCATTTAGGTTGCACTCACATTAACAGCAGAAAAATTATTTTCATTCATTGATGTAGCCTGTGCACATAAGCTGGCAGACCTGTGGGCAACCACTATTTCAGAATCAACAATTTGGGATTTAGAGACTGAATGAGAAACTGGCTCGGAATCTGTTTGAAAACAGGCTGTGGATGACGGTCTAGGCCTTATAGTGAACATAACTTTAGAGCATTGTTTATGCTTTTGTTCAGACATTGTCGAATAATTCATTACAAACTGAAAGTTTTTCTGGCCACTCTATGACATCGGTTAAGGCAATACCAGAATCATACAAGGTGCTTCCTTGTTTGGTGATTGGTTAAGCGTTTGTTTCCGTCCAAACCACCCTCTAACGCCATTAATTTTAGCAGATTTCCATTTTCTTTCCCTCCGAGTGGCATTTTCATCAACCAATTTTTATTATCGATTTTTGAGAGCTTGTACGGGGGCAATATAAAAAGGATTGTCTGGTTTGCAAAAGTCATTAGGTCATTTGCTTGAATAAAGTTGGTACATCTCCATCGGACATCTTTCTCAGTCTTTAGGGGTTACATATATATTGGAGTGAACTCTCGGATATCACTGATGTTTGATCCTGTCCTTGTTTTGGTCTTTCACTTTCTTAGTTATCGGTACTGTTTACCATCTGAGCTCGTTTTCAGACTAATGTCAACCCATCTAAATTTGTAAAATAAAACATAATAATGAAAAGTAAAAGTTCTTTCATTTGTTGATGTTTTTGTTGTATAGTAGCAATTTCCTGTAAGATTGTCTATATGATAGTTCACAATTGTGTCTATTTCTAAAATATTTGCATTATTAAATAAAAATCCGTCATATCAACCATTGATTATAGTATTCAAAAAGGAATGGTACAGGTTTGCAGTTTTAATAGTAGTTTTAATCAAGATCTTGTTGAAAATAAGTAACAAAATTAAATACATAGAGACTTAGCATCTATTTTTTATCGTTGCTTTATTTTATCAGAACAGCACATGCATTAAATTGAAAAACAAAACACCATAAATAATAGAAAATTGTTAATACAAACATTTAAGTGTGTGTTTTTATAAAAATTATTTTATGCTAAATAGTTAAACTGACGCTGAAATTTCTAAAAAAATATTGGGAATTTTTAGGATGTAATTTGAAAATCTTGCCAGTTGTTTTTTATTTAGAACATACCTATATTCGGCTGTTACAATAGATAAGAGGTACTTTTAAATGAAAAACAAGTTTTGTTTAGTAAGTTTAAGCTCTTGTAATTTAACTGTAAAACACATCTTTATTGTATCACATACATAAGAGGAATTCTGAGTTCAAATCTCAGGTAGAGCATGTATTTGCTGATTTATGGTTTTATAGTATTATTTTAAAGACTTTATCATTTTAAAATTGTGCAACTACATCTTTAAATTTACTGTACTGTACCTCAGATCATAATTTTCCCCAGACCAGATACTATACAGTTGTTGATCCAGATGGTGACTTAGCATTACCCACAGACCAGGGGCCAGATCCTACCTCAACGATATACACCTCTGTAAACACTCTGTCAAAAATAATTAAATATTTAAACACGAATTGGACATCTGTTACAACGATAAAACTTGTTTTCACATATGTTACAATAGGAAATAATCCTAAAAGTCAAATATATTAATCTTTGATTTCAAATTTTAGAATATCTTAATAAAACATTGTCAAGTAAACAACTCATAGGATATATTCCCAGTCTCGTATCGTTATTTGAAGTAATTGCACTTTATAATATAAATCAGAAGGTTAAAAGTTGAATTGAAACTATTATATAACTGTCATATTTCCCTTTATATATGGTCAAGAGGGCATATTCGTTTCACCTTCATGTAAATGCAGATTACTCAATCCTGAATGATATAGAAATGTCGAATTTGGCATTCATATTGTATTTCATCATAAAAATGAACCGCTTGTAGAAGATAACTTTAAGATTGTTAATTCATGTCGTTCTTATACCAGTACATCGTACCTGCATTGTTCGCACAGAAAAAATCAATGCAAAGAATTGTGTAAAAAGTTATTATTCATCTAAGTTAAGTTGAAATATGGTTTCAACCTTCAAGTTGATTTATATAGTTTCCATGCAAATACGGTCGAAATTCGACATCAACATCATAACTTTTTACCAATTATATTAATTTTAATGATGAGTGTTTTTGTGTCAAATGATTTGCAAAAAGCATCTTAAAATTTTAAACTCTAACAAATGATACATTTACTGTAGTATCTGTTCACAATTAATTGAAAAATACAGTTAAGTTTAAAAGCATATAACTGACAAACGAACTATGAAGTCATTATAATATTGATAAATGACAACGCACAATACGAAAACACAATAATTACGTCATTGATGTTTAAGAATACTAATGATTTGTTATCTATAACAGCGCTGTTTCTATTTTCAGCTTAATTCAACTAGTAAATATTAAGTGAAAAAGAAAAGAAATAAACGCATTAAATTTTGATGCTCAAATTGTATTTGATGTTTCTATCTAGGGAATAAATTTGTATAATTCACTTATGCGATATGCAATTAATTTATTAATGAGTTTAAATTGTCCCTTGTCATTTGTTATTATTAATAAATGAAATGGTTCATTATCTAGTTATTCCTCGGAGAGATCAGCTACAGAGTGAAACTTACTTTAAATGATATAATTCATGAAGAAGTCTTAGCGGTATTATCATTTATTTTTAAATTTAGATACTTAAAGTCATACACAAAAGGTTTGGCTGAAATATGTTTCTTGCGTTGAATTATTGTTTGCAGTACAAAACGTATGATGTTAATGAATAAAATGCAAACATTATTTGTGTCACGTCTTCTCGTAAGTTATATTAGGGTTGCTTTAATAATGTATAATTTTATCGCGGACGAAATTATAATTGCGGGTATACGGATTCTCAAAATGTATTGTTCGATAAGTCAGTTGTATGAAGAATCATTTGTAAAATAAAAACATGTTTACAGTAAATATAGCTTTAGGGATTTACTTATCATTCCCACGAAGTTCGTCTGACAATGGTAAAAAATCCTGTAAAATACAGGGAAGAACTGAATATAAGTAAGTTCTTTTATTTGTCATTTTGATATAGCAAACTGAAATCACCACACCTCTTTGATCATTCTAAATATAAATATAAAGGAAAATTCTGAAAAGCATTGAGGTCTAAAATCCTGTGTAATCTCAAGGAGTTTCGGGAACAATCTAGTTTTATTTCTTTAGGTTATTCTTACTATTTAACTTTTTGTCAGCATTTCACTTTGCATTCAATTGAATTATTTCTCGCGTAAATAGCTTATTCAACATATGAATTAACTGAGTCGTAAATTATTTTCCATGTATTTTGTCCTTAATAATAAAACCATCAATAACGCTTACAATCCAAGAAACTCATATGCATGAAAATAACGAAAATAAAAATAATAAAAAAGCCTCGAACTTTTCAATTGAAATGAATTTTATGATTTCATACATATTTGGAAAAGTGTAAGGGTTATATCTGATGAAAAATAGTTTTAAAATAAACTGAAAAAAAGTACTTCATGTGTGGTTGTCAAAGTAGTTGTTTTTGAAAGATTATCCTCGCGGGGGGGGATATTTTCAGGAAAAGTACATGTACCGTCCGTATGCTGTGCATGGCAAAGAAAGTTTGAAATGTTTGTCTTCTAAGTGGGGGTTGGTGTATATTTCTTGAGACTTCCAAGAGGTGCCTGTCCGGAGTCGCTTATTTCATTAACAGTCGAGACTTGTAGATAATAATTTTTCAAAGTCACAAAATGTGACAAATACAAAATCAATACAGAATATGGTCTATTACAAGGTATATTTCGTTTCCAGTCATCAATCAAGTTCTGTGGGTATTTCACCAATGACAGTTTATTTGCATTGACCTGATTTGGCATCATACATTTAAGGCTTTGACCCTCAAGTGTGATCCTCAAATTTGTGATAGAGGTATGTGTGTTGCGCATGACATGTCGTCTTGTAAACATTTTGCCAAGTTATTTCAGAATCCCTTGATTGATGAAAACTTTATAAACCGCAGACAAAATATACCCGAGAACAGACCATGTTAAGCGTGGGCACTCAAGTGTGACTGTGACATTGAAAGTAGGAATCTGGCGGTTGCATCGTCCCATTACTGGAGTATTTGTCCAAAAATAATGTTTTAAACACTTGGACAATGAGAAAAAGTATGTGCTGGTAAAAAATATACCCTATAAAAGTCCATGTTAAGCTTTGACCTCAAGTATGACCTTGACCTTGGAGATAAGTGTCCGGATGTTGTGTATGACACATCGTCTAATTATTGTCAATATTTGTGCCAAGTATTTTTAAAATACCTTGATATATGACAAAGGTATGGACCAAACCCAACAAATAGCCTCGAACAGACAATGTTGACCTCTTATCACCAAGTGTGACTTTGACCTTAAAAGTAGGCATCTGGTACTTGCGCACGACACGTCATCTTCTAATTGTGAACATTTGTGCTAAGTATTTTCAATATCCCTTGCTGGATAAGAAAGTTATGCACTGGAAACAAAAAATACCCTACAACAGACCATATTAAATTTTCACCTTGTGTGACATTGACCTTAGCGGTTGAGGTCTGGGTGCTGCGCACGTCACACCGTCTTATAATTATGAAGACATTTGCCAAGTAGTTTCAAAATATCTTGATCTATGAAGAAGTTATGAACTGTACATAAAATATACCCTATAACAGACTATGTTAATCCTTGACCTCAAACTGTGATCTTGACCTTGAATGTAGGCGACTGGATCTGAATCATGACACTTATAGTTTATCCATAAAGTCCCTCGACATTTATACATTTTTCCACTATTGCTCGTAGACTTCGATTCTTCATGTTAACTGTTATCCTCTCTTGGGCATTGATTTGCTTATTAACTGAAAAATATTAAATGCCAATTTCAAACTTCTTATCGATTAACCTTAAACTTTAAACTGAACTTTGTGCGAACTTTAAGATTTACTTCTCAGTATGATTGACATCAGTAACTTACTACTTCACAATATAATTCGTACATGTCATAAATGACTTTAAAAATTACTATTGCATAAAATATAATTGCTTGTATAAATATTCAGCCTCTATGAGATATTATTTTGTTTCAGTTCCAAATTGAAATATGTTGAATTGAACACTTAAATTGATAGATGTATTTTTCATGAGTGGCACAGCCACATTGAACATATTACAGTGTTTACAAAGAAATATAACTAGATATTACATGCAAAGTTAACGCATATTGAATTTATTCAAGGTGTTTTAGTTTATTTCGCTGTGATTTCGTACGCTTTCTATAAATATACTGACAAATTTCTTTTACTTTAGGTATTCTGTTGTCGTTTTAAATAATAAACGAAACAGGATCTTCTTTGAAAAAAGCTCACCTTATGTATTTTTTTTCTGGACAAAAAGGTTTCCAAATTTGTCCTGAGGCACAATCCTGCAGTAATATATTGATAGTGGTTTATTTAGGCATAACAGTCAGCAGCAAATATATATCTATGTTGTTATGACTGATATTAATTCTGTAAGGAAAATACTGGCATTTATAAAATTCACGTGGGTTTTACCCCATATAGATCTCAGAATTGAGCATCGTGAATTTCCGCTGCTCCAGATGTGTGCGTTCACTCCATATGTGAAGGAGAAAAATAGGTCAATCACAGGGTAAGTTCTCAACCTGTTTTAAACATTTATATAAAATTCAAAGATTTCTTTTTTAAGAAAATCGAAATGTGATTCTACAGTCCTGGTTTTCCCTAATATTTACCTATTTTTGAATTGGATATCTATTCAATCTTCATCGATATATTCTTTCCGTCGTGGGTTCTGGTGTGACCAAAATATGCAATGCGCATACGGAAATGTTGCTAATCGGACTTCAAATATAGAAGTTTCACAAAATCTTACCACCAAACATTGCTTAACAATCAAACAAACGCTTATAACAACATTTTTTGAGATTGGTCTAAAAATAAAGGTATTGCCGGTCAAAATTCCAGCCCAGCTTCATATGCTCTGAAAAGATCCATAGTTGATATAGGACACTAACTACACACATCTCTTCACATTTCAAATCAAACTTTATATATTTCCTCAAATTTGATAGTAAAAAGTGCTGAGATTCAAACTGATGAGAAACGCACTTCATGTAAATCCTTTTTTCAAATGGAATGGAATGATTATATGCTGTTTGACTTTGATTACAGAGATGTTACATAGATTTAAATTTAGGTAAAGCTAAATCATTATCAGAGAAAACATAGCTAGTACGGAGATATGTGGTATAACTTACATTTTAAAGAAAGCCAGTGAGTAATGTGACACTTTAGGAACGAATACTATTTTCACATATAATTTTTCATAAGAAAATTTCTTAACGGATATATCGTCCTCTGAAACAACATTTAATTCTTCCAGATTATGGGGCTTCTCTGGTTCTCTGATATATTTGATTAGATCTGGAAACAAAAAGATGAAGTTCTACATGCTAATATACTACTATTATGCAACTTATGCAATTTCAATGAAATTTTAAAGGATTGATCTGTCGCTGTTGCACACATTAAAAGTGTTTTCCAATTGAATGATTTGTTGCCAATTTATGTTCCTTGAATAAAATACAAGTTTTGCCCTGTAAATGTTTTTTGTGTGTTTCCTGCTACATAGTAACTGAATATGCAAATTGTTATCATTATGCGACACATGAGATCACAGATCGGTCTTGTACATATAACTAGCAATTATATTTTTGTTGTTTATGAATGGATTGTTGTCATACTTAACCAGAACTACCGCAAGGACACTATCTTAAAAAAGATTGACTCAATTTTGCATTGATCTATAAGTAACCTTGACCATGAAGGTCGAAAAATGATAATTTGACAGTTTTCGTTGTAATTGGCTATTATTTTGCAGTTAATAAATGCATTGTCTTCACAACTATCTAGGTGCATATCCATATCGGTACCCTCTTTGCGAGATATACTGAAACGGTTCCCTCTTTGCACATGCACAAGCCATTCTTTGCTGAAAACAAACCAGCGATTGATACTTTTACAACCTATTTTCCTTCTACTGATGAAAAGAGGTATGTCATGTGGTATAGAAGTGTACCACGGAACACTATAATGTTTTATTTGATATGTGTTGTTTTGTCATGTGCCAATTTTTCAATTGCTGCAACTTCAAAATAAGCTTCATAAAATCGACATGTCATGCCTCGCTAACGACTTGACATATATTTTCGGGCTGAAATGAACGAAATATTTGATTATATACGCTCCATGCATGTTACATGTGTTCATTTATATCATCTTTTGACAAACTGCAGTAATTAGTCAAAAATGAATGTAAAATACATAAAAACATCCTACTTTCGGTTTTGCAGCGGTACGGATAACCTCTCTCCGTTTGAATTTTTATGTCACAGCTAACCTCTCGCTCATTTTTTTAACGCTATTATTTTTTTTATCATGTGCGTAATAGACAAGACAGTAAAGAAGATTAAATTGAATTTTGCATTGAAACGTCATGTTCAGTTAATGATTTTTTTTCTACAATTATGCCATTACGTTTATATATATTGATATATTTGATTTATATGTGGAGAAAAACCCATTTAAAAAAGTATATTGAAAAATAGGACCATGACCTTTTTTACCTTCATTTTTGAAACTTGCTTAAATTACTGTAACTTTGTTATTTATTCACACTTAATTTATACTTTTATAAAAGAACTTATATGACAAAACCGACATCTTGAATTATTATTACATGACCAACAAATAAAAATAAATAGAATCTCTAAAGAACACTTAAAAGATCAAATTAAAAATAGTGCAGGCTCGGTTTGAGCCTTGTTTATGAATGATAGTGGCTATTGCATGCTACCGTTCATGCGACTCTAGTACTGGCTTAAGCAGAATTCAACATTAAAATATGACAAATATAAGAATATCAGTAGATATGTCCATACGGCGTTTATCATGGAACTTTTTATGTGACTTGTTATTGTCATTCCATTATATGATCAGTTCATTGAAATTTGCTTAAATTGACATAACCTATTTTTTATTGTTTTACTATTAAACAAATGAGCACTAATGACACAACTAACATGATGACCGTCAAGGTAAAATTTTGATTTATATCTGTTATAAACAATTTTTTTAACGAATACAATTTACTATAATATTCTTCCTTTGAAACAAATGCGATCCTTTAATCTCAAACGGTGACATTGATCTTTCAGGTAATAACATGGGCTATAGACGCGACATGTTGTCTGATAGATTTTTATGTCAAGCTATTTCAAAACCCTTAAATGCATGAAAAAGTTGCAGTCTGTACACGAATAAGTACCTTCAGACTATTTTTGTGAGAATTAGAAGCTTCAAGATAAAAGTTTGACCTTGTCCTCTGAGGTAAGGACATGAACTTTGAACGCGACATGTCGTCTTGGTGCGGTTGATATATATGCTAGGTTATTTAAAATCCTTCTGTGTATGACAAAGTGATAGTCCGGAAACGAATGTGTGTTCCTTTTAACTCTAATTGTGAGATTATGAACAGTAAATTTGGCCTCAATGTTTGAGGTCTTATATGCGACACATCACTTTAATGTGGTAGACATTTGTGCTTAGTCATTTTAAAATCCTTTAATGCATGGCAAAGGTACAGTCCAGACATGAATGTTGTGTAAGTGGGGACGTAAAATTAGCCAGTGCGAATTTAATATTTCAGGGGCATAAAAAAATTAAACAATCAAATTTAATACCTGTGTTATTATCTGGTAAATGATATAGTCTTGTATTCTCCACCATGGTGTTCTAGCAACACCAAGAGGTGATTGTTTCAAAGATTTGTCGACCAGCTAAATATTCATCGGCTCCCTTCTTTAATCTCCTCAGTGCAAAGAGGTCAACATCCATGCCTCATATCTAGTGATTCGTCAGTGTTCTTACGGTATGGTCGATCAAATGTTCTTGACACATGATTCCTGAAATATGTTAATTAATATTACGGTTAACAAGTGTTAGTAAGTTAAATTGTAATTAAACTGAAACAAAACATGAAGTTTTATAAAAACAGTAGGCACATAAAAGTAACCAGTAACTTAACATTTAAGAAATATAAAAGTTCTGTAAAAGAGAATTAACAGTTATAAATCATTGACGCTGAAACAAATAATTATAATAAAGAAACCAATTACCAGTAAAAGTAAGACAGAGAAACACCTGTTCCAAAGTAACTTTAACAGTATAGTAACAGTAACGATAACAGAAGAGTACTGAAATGTAACTTTCAAAGTAAAGTAACAAATACAAAACAGTAACAGTTAAATTAAGGTAACCGAACGAAAACAGTAACACTAAATAACTATAACAGAACAGTAACAGTAAATAACTTTAACAGAACAGGAACAGTAAGAGAACAGTAACAGTAAATAACTATAAAAGAACAGGAACAATTACAGAACAAAAACAGTAAATAACTATAACAGAACAGTAACGGTAAATATCTTCAACAGAACGGTAACAGTAAATAACTATAACAAAACAGTAACAGTAAATAACTGTAACTATTACAAAAGAGGAACAGTAACAGAACAGTAACAGTAAATAACTTTTACATAACAGTAACAGTTAATAACTATAACAAGAACGGTAACAGAACAGGAACAGTAAATAACTATAACTGAACAGAAACAGTAACAGAACAGTTACAGTTAATAACCATAACAGAACAGTAACAGAACAGCAACAGTAACTAATTGTAACACAACAGTAACAGTAAATAACTATAATAAAATCAGGAACAATACAGTAACAGTAAAAAACCATAACAGAACAGTTAATAACTATAACAGAACAGTAACAGAACAGTAAATAACTTTAACAAAACAGGAACAGTAACAAAACAGTCACAGTGAATAGCTTTAACAGAACAGTAACAGAACAGTAACTATAACAGATCAGGAATAGTAACAGAACAGTAACTGTAAATAAATATAACAGAACAGGAACAGTAACAGAACTGCAAACAACTGTAACAGAACAGTAACAGAACAGTTAAAGTAAATAACTTTAACAGAACATGAACAGTGACTGGACATAAACAGTAGATAAATATAACAGAACAGGAACTGTAACAGAACAGTTACAGTAAATAACTATAACAGAACAGGAACAGTAACAGTGAAAAACTATAACAAAACGGTAACAGAACAGTAAATAACGATAAAAGAACAGGAACAAAACAGTAACAGTAAATAACTATAACAAAACAGGAAAAGTTACGAACTGTAACAGTAAATAACTATAACAAATCAGGAACAGTAAAGAACTTTAACAGTAAATAACTATAACAAAACAGTAACAGTAAAGAACGGTAACAGAACAGGAACTGTATCAGAACAGAAACAGTAAATAACTATAACAAAACAGGAACAGTAACAGAACAGTAACAGTAAATAACTTTTAACAAAACAGGAACAGTAGAGAACTGTAACAGTAAATAACTATAACAAAACAGGAACAGTAAAGAACTGTAACAGTAATAACTATAACAGAACAGGAACAGAAATAGAACAGAAACATTAAATAACTATAACAAAACAGTAACAGTAAATAACTATAACAAAACAGGAACAGTTAAGAACTGTAACAGTTTATAACTATAACAAAACAGGAAGAGTAAAGAACGGTAACAGTAAATGACTATAACAAAACAGTAACAGTAATGAACGATTACAGAACAGGAACTGATCCATGCTATGTTTACAACTGTTCCGAAATAAATAAAATTCAACAGTGAGTCATGTGTGTATGGATAATATTATAATACTTATCAGCCATACTACTTGCAGTGAGATATTGTAGTGTAGTGGTGGTGCGCTGGTCTTTCAACTATACAGGTGCGGATATAAATCTCAGCATTTCCATTTTTTAATACTACAATGTGTTTTTTTTATCAATGTACAGGTATTCTATTGAGCTTTCTTGCTGCCCGTGACATAATGACTTGCAACGAAAAATCATCTATTTATTGCGAGCACGCGAGTCCTGGGCTGTTTGGTTGAGGTATATGTTATGGCGCTGTTAGAAGGACTAATCACACTTTTTGTACTTAATTTTGATGCATACTTGTCATCGCAAATGGTGTCATAAGGTGCCACGACAGTGTGTGATGGAAGAATAGAGATCACCTTTTGGTTAAGCCACTTGGTGAAAACCTCGCCATTCATTTCTACGTGGTAAACACCTATTGAGGCACTCTCTTGGCACTGGAGACGAACAGGTCAAGAAGCAATCCAAATGATTCTAAATTTAGAATTTCCATTTCGGTTTTGTAATCATTATTTATTTTTAATAGTCATGAATATTGTGCATAATCAGAATAAAAATATCGCACAGCTTTTGTTATTTTTTTACTGAATCGCAAGCTTTCAGTAAGATATTTAGGAAATACCTTTAATTCTATTGTATAGCTTTATACATTTCAATGAAGCATATATTAATGTATTAATGTACCTGAATACGTAAGTGTAAGGTTTATGTACCGAAACACGATAGTTTCATTTAGAAACCTATATTACAGAGTTTACCAGATATATCCATTCAATGCTACGTCAATTGTATCAAAAACAGTTAAATAATAAAGAATGATGATAACATGCAATATTTCGGATTTTATGCGGCTGCCGGTATTTCTGTTGGTGTCCCAGGACATAGCATATTAAAAAATGTTATTTATTATCCTCTTTTTAATGGTGATTTTCATTTCATTAAACAAAATAACCGTTTACGGCAAAAAGTTAAGACACAATTTATTTCAAAATATACAACAAGAACAGACCGCCATGGAGACACGTGCATCAAATGATTTTACTTAGTAGGTAAATTGTTGTCAAAGTGTAATTTAACTCGTGAGGTTCAGAACCTACTGATGGTTAAAATAAATGTTAGATAATGAAACATTTTTATATAAATTATTCTTTGTTATTTTTTTTTGTAATATACATACAACAGATATAAAGCTTTATACACTTTAAGGACTGGTTTGTTCATTTAAAGAAATAAACACAAGCAATTCGACAAGTAGATATTCTTTAAAATTAAGAAAAAGTTTGTTTATACAGTACTTAGTGATAAAGTACGAACATTTACGTAACGAAACACAATATTTTGGTATCGAGCAATTTAAAATCTGTTATATATAGATATGTAATATCGGATAATGTATCTCATATATATACAATACATCCATATATACATGTATTGTTTTCGTAATATGTTGTCGCATATGATACTAAACACCATCTCAACATAATAATTAATGATATAACAGATCTTCAGCTTTGAACCAATGCACTTCATTTCTATTTGTATAAATCTTAATCACTTCTCGTAAACAAAGAAAGAAATTACTCAGCTTTGCTCATGTTTGTGTGAACAAGATCTGTACAAGTTCAGACATTAGCATTTTGATGAATTCAGTCTTTACCTTTTATCTTATCCGCAAATACTATTTGAAGTCCAATGCGTCAATTATTGTAAAACAGGGAATGTAAGGAATTTCTGTATGTGATCGACAAAGTGTAGCCTTTGATTTGTCTGGACTTTGATTGTAATTTAGAATAACATTTCCCTTGGGAAAGTGTTGTTAAACTTAGTGCAATAAAACGAGTTAAGAAAAATGCATAGTATTACTTAAGGCGCAGACGTTTGCTACTTAAATTATTTATGTTTTCTCAAACAAAAACAACATTTCCACAATGCCTGTTTGAAACATACATTCTATTTCAGATTTAAATAGTTTATATAATACTGCACGTTTGTGACGTCGCTTTTCATTGGATAATCATTAAGTTTATAACTTTATATACACGGCTACTATCAATTTATAACAAAAATCGCTTTTTTCGCTACAAAAGATGCTTGCTGTTTTGTAAATTCGTTATAAATATTTCTGACATTATTTCACATGTTTTTAATCTACATAATAATAATTAAAAAAAGATATTTCTTCTTACTTTATGTTCAAAAAAGGTTAAATGACCGACGTAAAAAAACGCCAAAAACGGTAAAATTTAAAATTTTTCGTGAACCAGTGGTTAAGGTATTATAATACACCAATGAAAGCCAATTCAACAGAAAACGTTTATATCTGACTTGAAATGCAAGTCATCATGGCACTTGATATGTGTGCTTGCTAAGCAGAGCCAATACTTAAAGTTGGCATTTATCACTGTATTTAATAAAACATGTCTGTGCCAATGTTTGAAGAGTTAAGAAGTAATAAGACATTATTATTATTATTATTATTAAATGCATGTGGTAATACATTGTTATACGAGATTTCTTTGTACATGTAATTGTAGGTTATTCGTTCAGATAATTCGTCTCATTCTTCATATGTATAATATTTGTTTCGATTCCCGAGAGTAATCAGGGATTTATATACAAATTCTAGAATATTCTAGACGATTGCAAACGCCTGATTTTTGTCATTTTCCTCTGGCCTGATTTTTGTCATTTTCATCAGAAACGTCCTTATCAGTCTATAGAATAAAGAGTTTTAGTAAAACAGCCGCTTTTGAAGATAAACGCGTCGACTACAATTTTATAAGAGTGGAAAAGATATTTGCTTGAAATGAATTTTAATGAAAATTTCTCAACAGGGAGATTTTTTCTAAGAAAAGGAGTTTGAAAATTATGTAAAATATACCCTAGAGGGCAATGAAAGTAATAAGATAACATTGAAAAGAGGAAAACGTTGATTCAGTTTGTTTTCGGTTAGTACCAAAAGAAAAAGTTTAAACTATCTATTAAAATGTCTAGAATTTTGAAACTTGAAAGTATTGTTTGTACATAATAATAATAATAATAAAACCAGATTTATAAAGCGCCCTTTTCATGCAGAGCACGTTCAAAGGCGCTGTACATAAAAAAATAAAAGAACAATCACAAAAGTATTATTGGATAAAACGAAAAATATTAAAGAAGATACAAAATGAAGGTAAAAAAATGTTTTGTCGTGAACAAAAATGCACACACTATTATTCTACGTATAAGCACAGGCAAATAATCATATGTATGTAAACTATGCTACCTTTATCCACGACACGAGGGATCTAAGGACATAGGTTCAATGTAAGTGTTTTGCTGTTTATTATTCCTTATAATCTCTCTTGTGCCCATACACATGTTAATATAAATTAAGATGTTATTTTGCGATGATAATTAGGTTTTAAACTGGTTTGAATACTCGATGTATAAGATGTACTGACCATTGCATGACCCTATAATACTAGTATGTAATTTATACACGGATTAATTTAAGTAATCAAAATATAAAATAACAAGTAATTTCAATACCAGAATGTGTTGTCTAATACGTATATTCTTTTGTAGTTTAATTATATTATAATATAAGTATATTCTGTATTTCTAAACGAAAAATTAAAAAATGTTCTAATTTGCCTTCAGAATTTCGATACAATATTCAATTTGAACATATTCAGAGAGTAACATCAATCTTAAAAAAATTTCAATATTCAGAGAAAAACAAGAATAAATGTTTTCTATTCATCAACCAGAAACCTCTGTTCATGTTTAAAGTAACATATGATATAATTTACTTTTTTTATTAATACTTTTCTAGCAAAATACTAACAAAAAACTTGTAAAATTTGCTAGGTAAAATCATCAAATATTTATGCTTGTCAACATTTGTACTAGTAAGGAAAAAGCACAGTTCTGAGGGCATGTTGCTTTACAGTTGATGAGTTAAACAGAGGAGGTTTCTACATAACAGGCACAGTGAGCAAAATCTTTTGCAATATAATCTTATACTAATTTGCTATAAAAGCAAGAGTGATACAATAAAAGCCTATCTTGATTACTATTTAACATTTCCAGCTTGTTCTGCATAGTGATTTACGCAGTATCTGTTTTCGACGAATCCAATTCTGTTTTAGAAAAATATAACCAATATTGATGCGGAAAGGAATGGGGAAAACATTATGTAGTTATATACAATCTCCATCCAGTATACTAAAAAACATTGATATTTCTTGAAAAACTACAAATTGCGACCTTCACCTGGGTTATTTGATATTTCTACGTCTTGGGAAATGTGTCCAGTTTTATATAAAACGCCTGCCTTTGTTGACGAGCTATTCTATACATTGTAATCAGTTACTTAATATATTCACCATAAAGATAAAGGTCTCCACTTCTGGTGAATAACTTTATACATTGTGGTAATAAAATAAAGATTGTTACAATAAAAAGTCAATTAAGACCACTAAACAATCTACACACTGAATAACTGCATCTATTTCCCTATCTAAGACGCCTGCTATTTTATTGTTTTCACTTCAATGCGCGATGCAAGACAAAATGGGCATATTCTCATACAAAGAATAACTTTATATCTGTAAACGGATAATTGCTCTTTAATATTGCCAACAAAAGACATGTTTTGGTGAAAATGAGTGAAATGTGTTCATGATCCGTTGTATATGTTTCATAGGAACATCATGCTTCAGAAATGGATACTATTTTTTTCTTAAAAACAAAAAAGCCAGTAAATCAGTTCCACAAAAGGGATTCTTCCCAAAATACGACATGGGCTTAATTATAAAAAGTGGTTAGAAAAATAATTTGTTAACACGTAAATACTCCAACGTTGTATAATAGTATTAGTTAAACAAATTGCTTACCTGATGTACGGGAGAATATAGAATGGATGAAAGGCTAAAATAGATAACAAAAGCAATTAAAGTACATAAAAATCTTTTGCGCTTTTAATTTTTCCTCAGCAATAAAAACAAATAATTTTATCTAAAAAGAGCAAAAATTGTTTTGTAATGCTTGATGAATGAAACCCGCTTAAACGGAAAAGTGCTTGAAGTGAAATACTATGTAATAAATAAAGAGTGCAATAAGTAAACAAACTGGTATTTAGACTTCCATTCAAAATGCCAAATCACTATGACTATACTAATTACTTATATTATGCTATATTTTTGAATAATTTTATTGAACAAAAGGCAAATGTGAGTACATATATACAAACATATAATACAGGTTTTTTTTTACAAAATAATCAGTGGCGGTCCAATTCTATATAAATCAGCATAAATTTATGAAATTGTAAAAAATATTAATCATCACTGCATGCAATCATTATCATTTTGCAAACTATCAGAGCAACAGTATCATAAATGCTTTTATGTAAATCTTCTCAAAATTGTCAAACAGTTATACACCTATTATAGTCATCTTCAATAAGATTTTGAAAAAAAAACAGTATCATAAATGCTTTTATGTAAATCTTCTCAAGTTTTCAAACAGTTATACACCTATTTTAAACATCGTCAACAAGATTTTGAAAATAAACAATGAGTATTAAACATGAGTATTAAACTTCGCATACGCACGAACACACACACGCACGCACACACACACACACGCACACGCACACGCACGCGCACACACACATGAACACGTATACAAAAATATTATTTAATATATCAAAATAGAGTCTTCCACAAGAGAAAAATGTAAAAATATATTTTGTGGAGAAAAGTGTCGCACATTTAATATAAAACTATGCTACGGCGTTCCATGGCTTTAAATAAGTATATGGCAAGATTGGTATTTATTTGTTTTTGGTCGCTGGAAAGAAGTTCAACAAACTTTGGAATATTCGGTCTTTTTCGAAAATATTGTTTTATATATCTAATTCTTAAATCTTTATATAATTCGTATTCTAAAAAAAAATGAAATTCGTCTTCTAGTGTGATACATAAGATACATTTGCGTTCATTTCTTGGAATTGGATGCGGTTTATGCCATCTGCCGGTTTCTATATACAATCTGTGTGAGGATAAACGAAATCTTGTTAAAGCAGCTCGATATTTACTAATATTGATTTGTTCTATGTATTTCGAAAAACCGAAAGTAGCGAAAAGTTTATATGTGTCGGCCCTGGGTGACGAAGCAAACCGCGACTGTCATTTGGCCAATAATGAAATAAAACGCAACAAGCTAATCACAAGTCTACGAAGCAAGGAAAGAAAAACATGTAATTTCTGTGACTTTCTTGTCCTCACGGTATATACGCAGTATACAATTTTGATATTGAATATTAGAATGAGAATACATGAACAATGTTCCAAGAATTGTAAGACTTACAGTAGTGTAAACTCTATGGATGTTTACATGATTTTCCTTAGTAAAGATTAAGTTTTTGAAATTTTTATCACATAAATACGATTAAAAATGTCCAAGAAACATTTACTTGAAAACACTGTTAAAATTCTCCAATCCTTTAAATACATTAATTTAAACGTCCTTAAATGTAAGAAAATAGCTAATTTGTTGTCTGTGCTAAACATGCTCGCCCTCTGTGACCAACACTCTCACAGATTTAGTTTTCGTTTAGGAACAATGCACCAAAATACTCAAGTCAAAGCTAAAACACAGCTAATCTATAAAACATAAACTATACAAAGACGATTTCCTGGAATAAATACTTCAAGCAATAACGCATATGTAATTTAATAAAAACAAAATCAATTTGAACACAGTTCTCTGACCCAAATTAGAGAAAAGAGAACTTTTACGCATACACTCATTCAAAATCGTCTTTTGCAAATATCAAAACAGCAAAATATCTTCCATTTACACTTAACAATTTAAATTACAGCATTGATTTCGCTTAATGTGTGTATTTAGCTGATAAACAAGGCAGATAAATGCTGAGGTTGTGAAATGAAAATAATATATGTATCTGGATTTTTTTCGTAGCGAAACATTCTCGCGCTTCCGAGGAGGAACATATATTACTCGCGTCAGGCCCCGGTGAAATTTGTCATGCGATTTCCTATTCATCATCCAAAGTTTACATATTGTTGAGGAAGAATGGGATTTGTACAAATTCAGTCTCATATACAAATTTAGCGTCATTGCCCGAGTTGTTGAGGTCGTTGACATGAAACCACTTGCCTCTAACCACTGTGGATTCGAATCCCGACATTGACTTTGAATTGTTTTATTTGAGGAAGCCATCCAGCTAGCTAACGGAAAGTCGGTGGTTCTACTGAGGTTCCCGTTTGTGCCTGAACAAAATGCACGGTAAGGACACCTGTGATCTTCCTCCACCAGTAAAGCTGGCATATACTGATTTGATGCGATGTAAAACCCAACAAACAAACAAAAAAAAATATGATAAGAAGTTATAAATACTTAATATAATAGTTCATATGATTTGCATATATGGTAAGCAATGATTTCATAAGCATAAAAACCATTGTGGAATACCGCAAAATACTTAAAATGCACGTTTACATGCACTGAAATGTAAACTTTTATGCATTGGTTGCTACTTAATTAATAAGTTTTTTTACATGTAGAAGCGTAAACTTAATTGCAGGTGACAAGAAAGCCTTCAAAATAATAGATCACTGATGAATGAAAAATTTTCTAACATAATGTTCCCGCGCAGGCCTTAACAATCCATCACTAACAAGATGTGATATATTTAGAGGCATTTCTAACGAGTATTTTATTTTGATCGATGGAGCGAATTTCCTTGTCTGCATTTAGATCTGAATTATTTAGTAATGAAAGTGCTGTTAACATATTTATAAGAAATTCATGTAATTTTCTTAATTGCACTCATCTTAAATTTGTACAGCAAACGTACATAACAATGAGCTACATGTATGCCTTCTAAAAACTGAACAGAAATGAAGTAGCAAATCTTTTTAGGTTGGCCTCTAACACATTACGTTTTGTGATTTTCAAGTAATATTTTAGAACTGACCAATGACAACAAAATTTTCCATGACGTCATCGAACAGATGATGCACGGAAATGCGGATTAAAATATCAATTAAAACGCTTGCAGTCTTTTATCTCATCATGCTTGTATAAAATCGTGTCGGATTTATTAATATATCGAATAAAGTGGTTGTTATTGTGCTTCAATTGATATCAAATATAGCGGCTAAGAAGTACTTAACAACCAAGGGAAGTGGTCGTCACGTTATTATTTTCCGATAAATGTTATTGATTTAGACTAAATATCGTTTAATGATGCAGCTAATTATTCATTATTTTGTTTATATGCGATCATACTTTGCACTGATTATGACAAGGGCTTTTATAATAAATGCAATTAACTTATCAATAACTGGGTAATAGAATTTTACAATCAATTTCATTTTATGATGAAACGAAAAATAAAATAAAAATTAAGTAGGATTCTGTCAAGAACCTACCTATGAGTCAGTGCTAGCATTTTATACATCTATCAATTTGTAATGTAATTTTCTCCTTTTTCATGTTTCTGGTAATTAAAAAGTTACTTGTTTGTCAAAATGTACCTCTTATTGGGTTGACAAATTGTCTTTGTATATTGTATTAACAGTTTTTGGGGTGTATTATGTCAGGAATTAAATTATTTTTTCCAGTTTGTGAAAGTTTACGAGAATTTGTGTTGGTGCTGAATATTATATCTGTTTTGTTCGTCACTTACTGTACTAAGAAGATTTACCTTCTATTTATAGTAACTGTTTAAGCGACCTTGTCATGCATGTTTTCCTGAAGTAAATCTTATTTATGTTACTAGCAATATTTTGTGCTTAACATATGTCATATTTTTAAGTATTATGTCTTTTATTATTAGTTGACACAGTTATCCAGTCATTTAATCCTAATGACGTTTTATTTTTTCAACCAAATGCGCCGTATTAATGTTATCAACGACATATTAGAAATTTTAAACAATACTAAAAACCCATTATACTCCAAAAATGCTTCTTATTTTATCTCTTAACCCATTACTTCATATACACGCCTTTTAACGCCTTTTTCACCCCCCCCCCTTTTTGTTGTCTCAAATGGTGAAAAAATGCCTTATTTAGGCCCCCAACACTTGTTGAGAAAATTTTGGACTTGTGAGAGGCTATAAATGACCTCAAATTGATCATAAGGTAACGTGTAACCAACGCTGAAAAGCATTTGACTCTATCTCAATCCATTGAGAAGTTGCAGCACTTTGAAATCAATTATGATGGAAAAAATCAACGCAAAATAGTGACTTTTGGCAATTTTGAGATGTCCCCTCGTTGCCATGGTAACAGAAAATTTAAGCCTGAGCATGTTGTTGCAAAGGCAATGGTCCAGTCAACATTTGTGCCAAGTTTGATTAGTGTTGAAGCAGTTTTTATAGTATTATAGCAATTTGAACTTGTAACGGGAGACTTTTCAATGAAAACAACCATTTTTAACAAAATGCTCATGAAGTAATGGGTTAATGAAAAAAATAAAAAAATCTACAAAATAACAATTTTTCTTCAAATTTATATGACAGGCCATGTTTAAACATGGAAAAACGCGATTTAGGGTAATTTCAAGTATTTTCATCATTTTCTGTTAACCCATTACTTCATATACACGCCTTTTAACGCCTTTTTCACCCCCCCCCCTTTTTTGTTGTCTCAAATGGTGAAAAATGCCTTATTTAGGCCCCCAACACTTGTTTTTGTTTGAGAAATGTTGTTAAAAAAAGTGACCGGTTTTTCGGCGCGGCCCCCAACCAAAAGATACATCAGGGGGTTGCCATAAGGGGGATGTGCCCCCTTCTGTTTGAGGGGGTTTGAAGGGGGGGCGGAGTCCCCCTCATCGCCAAGAAAATTTTGGACTTGTGAGAGGCTATAAATGACCTCAAATTGATCATAAGGTAACGTGTAACCAACGCTGAAAAGCATTTGACTCTATCTTAATCCACTGAGAAGTTGCAGCACTTTGAAATCAATTATGATGGAAAAAATCAACGCAAAATAGTGATTTTTGGCAATTTTGAGATGTCCCCTCGTCGCCATGGTAACAGAAAATTTAAGCCTGAGCATGTTGTTGCAAGGGCAATGGTCCAGTCAACATTTGTGCCAAGTTTGATTAGTGTTGAAGCAGTTTTTATAGTATTATAGCAATTTGAACTTGTAACGGGAGACTTTTCAATGAAAACAGCCATTTTTCACAAAATGCTCATGAAGTAATGGGTTAAATTAAAGCTTTTTTATATTATTGTCGTGCTTAAAAGAAACTTACTTATTGGCCATACACCTTAACCAATTTTTGCTCCTTTAAGTAGTTAACCATAAGTATACAGTTAAAGTACTTATGTGTTTTGTATGACTGGCAAAACTTTGTAAAGACGTTGCTACTTTTATGGAAAAAAACAAAAACTTTCATACTATGTGCTACTTTTTTGCAGGTTTAAAAGCATCTATTATGCGTAAAGCCTTTATTTAAAAGTTATAAATGTCGCCATTTCTAAGGAAGGGGAAATTCTTTGTTTATTAGGCATAGAGTACCTTTAAAGTATCGTACGAAATAAATCCTCGACAAGGTATAAACAACTTTGACGTTTTTATTGGCGTTTATAATGTAAGGAAATAAAATATAACATTCGCGAATTTTAAATGTCTTTATTAGTCTCCCTTCCCATGATAAACAACTACTCAAAAAATTCAAATGAAGTTATAAATTTACGAAAGTTTCAATGTGTAAGTTTATTGTTGTTTTGCTTTTCTCCGTCCTGTTTTTCCATGCCGTTTTTTTCTGTTTCTGGTTTGAAGTACTATAAATAGATAAAGCTGGATATGATGGAAAATAAATTTCCATATCTTTGTCTAAATTAAATGCAATTGTTGTTTGAGAGCACGATCATAAATATATAACGAAAATGCACATCTTTTGCAAAAGAAAAAAAGAAGAATTTTATTTATCTTATAAATTAATAAATGCCCGAAGAAATAATTGGACTAATATTTTTTTAAAAAATATCGACTGTTTGTCATGTTAGAACACAAAATAACAACAAAGGGACACAGCTGTAACAATTGATTTAACAAATGCAACCTGCGGTTGTCTCTGCATGGTGGTTAAGAAAATAAAGAGATACGTGATTCGTAAATACAAAGGCGTTTAACTCTTGGGAACGCCGGAAATTGTTACAATTTGTGCAGTTAAGTGTATCTCTATAATAATAAATAAAAACAGCAGAAGACAAACTTGTATCTTCGAAAGACCGGTAGGGCCATTTCGACTTAATGAATACCCGATTTCATCTTCATGAATTCACAATTTAAACTTCGTGCATTCCCGTTTTCAAAATACGGAATTCACGAATTTACGATTCAGCTTCATGAATTCACGACTTCAACTTCACGAATTCACGATTTCAACTTCATGAATTCACGATTTCAACTTCACGAATTCAACTTCGTGAATTCATGATTTAAACTTCACGAATTCAACTTCGTGAATTCACGATTTCAACTTCACGAATTCACGATTTCAACTTCATGAATTCACGATTTCAACTTCATGAATTTACGATTTCAACTTCACGAATTCACGATTTCAACTTCATGAATTCACGATTTCAACTTCACGAATTCAACTTCGTGAATTCATGATTTCAACTTCACGAATTCACGATTTCAACTTCACGAATTCACGATTTCAACTTCACGAATTCAACTTCATGAAGTTGGAATTCAACTTCATGAAGTTGAAATCGTGAATTCGTGAAGTTGAAATCGTGAATTCATGAAGTTGAAATCGTGAATTTTATGAAGTTGAAATCGTGAATTCTTGAAGTTGAAATCGAGAATTCATGAAGCTGAAATCAGGAATTCATGAAGTTGAAATGTCCCCACCGGTCTTTCGTATGTATCAGTGAAACGTACGTTGCTCTACCAATGTTTGATCTATTTTGCGTTTAGCTTATTTATTTACTGGCCGTGTCAACAATGGATACATGAAAACTGCGAATTGATTTACATGACGTGTATTCAAGCGTAAGGCATTATGTTTGCTAAGAAATGAACGATAATCTGATGGAACATTTTGAACAGAAACTGATCTTATTTCTGATGTCTATATGTATGGTAAACAATGTATAGCAATTGTTTAGAAAACCCTTAATAACGCAACAACGGCAATATTGAAAATATTGTAATGCGTTTGTCTATTGATAGAAGTTACTGTAGTAAATGAAAGATACTGTCAGCGTTCCCAGCGCTGCCTTAATAGGAATTCAACACCAATCGTTATGTTCTGTAGTTTAAATGTGTTCATATGTTTTTTTGTGGTGGTCATTGTCACAATTGAATATCAAGTTATCAACTATTATCACATCGTTTCGCAACATTTTATACAATGGCAGGTTCACTGTTAAATAATGCCCCACAAAAGTAGCAAATTGTTAAGGTTTCGTTGTATCATTTTAATAATGTAAGACCGACAACTGCGGTGAACATCAAATACCGTTTTTGTTTTATAAACTTCATGTGATCGGTTTTGTCAGTAATGGCGAGACAGTTTAGTGATACCTTTACAGTTTATTATATCTAACATAAATATTTGCTAAATAGCCTAATGTGACGTTACATGGTGGTTTTTCCATCTATCATCCTTGAAATGGATATCATCCGGTCATATTTTTTGCAATATTACCCAGAGGCGAGTAATCTATATAGACTTAACAAAAACGTTATGCTCTAGTTCTCTCCCCTACTGCAGTCAATGAAAATTTATAAATAAAGCAAAGTGGTGAAAAAAGTACATTAAATGTTGGTTCGTTGTAATAATAATAAAAACACATGTCTCTCACAGTATTTGTGGGGATGTATAATAACTAAACAGAATATGTTGTAGTTTTCATATTTAACCTATACTGACCAACAATTATAATTATATAGAGTAAACAACAAAAGCATGTTTAGTTGGAACTGACGTTAACGTAAACGCGGAACGTCACGCTAATTGAATAAGGCGCTATAAATGACGTTATTAATTCCCGACATACTCGGGGCGCGAAACTTAATTAAAGTTTATTAATTAATTCGTTGTTTGAACATTGCAGTTGCTATACATGTAGTAGTTTATATAAAGCATCATTAATTAGGAAACAATTATAAATATGTTTAACATTTATATGAAATCAGTGTTTACTTATGTATTAATTTTTGTTTATTAATTTGAATTTTTTAGATAAATACATTCGAGAGGGTGAAGTTTAACAATTGTAAGATATTAAGTTCATTCTGGAGTCGAATTTTAGCACTTTGAATAAGTGCCACAGTTTCAAAAAATTAAAAAAAACGTTAACTACAAACAAACTACGCAAAGGTGAGGAAGAAATGCTAGCAGCTGCCAGATGTCCAAATATCAAGCAAAATAGAAGATACACGTTAAAACAAAGAAGAAAAATACACGTTAAAACAAAGAAGAAAAAATACAAAAAAAAGAAACCTTCATTATGTAAACAACTTCAGTTATTTATAAACAATCGCATATTTAAGTATCGTGCTCGTATCCACAATGCTCCATGTAAACAAAGTTCCTGTACCTACTACATTGTACCAGCTGAACATTTATTTACAAAATTAGTTGTCAACAACCCACATTCCAGATTATTGCATGCCGGCGTTAGTTCAACAACGTTCTACGTTATTAAAACAAAAGTGTTTAAATTCCTTCTATTTGTCAAGTGCAAAAATAATATTAAGTAAATGTACATGTTGTATTAAGGTATTTGGCAAACTTTATTCAGCACTTAACCCACCTTCATTACCAAAGTGTAAAGTTTCTAACGTTAGCATGTATAGTAAATGATATATGTGATGCAATTGAGCAACATTATAATCAATTATATATATATATATATATATATATATATATATATTATATATATATATAATATATATATCATATATATATAATATATATATTATAATTATATTCACACATAATCTTCAAGCTTACCGGAGCCCATATATAAGACCGAGTTGAGTGGCATTATTTCATGCAGTCAGTTTTTATATACGCCACTATATAGGCCTATAATGAACGATTTCCATACAACAGAAACTAAGGGGTACTAAGTTATATATATATAAACTATATATTTGATTTTACCATAGGTGAAAACATATTGACCAATAACATAAAACCCCATAAAAATATTACATTTGTGGACATATATCATTTACTACTAAAACCGGGGCCTACGGGCACTATGTTAGAAGGGTAGCCTACGCCCCCATAACATCGTTTTAAACATGCCAGAGTTGCGAGGCCTTATGTATGCCCACATTAAATATACACCCCACAAGTATGGTTCTCAAATAGACCGATGCCCCGTAAATGGAGGAATGTGTTTGTATATATATATATATATATATATTATATATATATATAATATATTATATTATATTATATATATATATTAAGAGTAAGTATACTTAAAAAGAAATATTCCAAATTTTAATGTTAACATTGCAAAATCGAAATCTAATATTGGACATAATCAAAAAGAAAACAAATAACAGGGAGAACTACTATATTTTCATGAGTACTTTCCCTTATTAATAAAGAAGCTCTGTGGGTAGATCTTTGTAATCTAAATCGTACTGTATATCTGTATTATCCTTAAGCATTTATTTTTATGATACTTTTCATCTTGCATAATGGCTACTTTTTAACAAAGACACTTAAAAAATTTTTTTAAAAAAAAGTTGCCTGGACTGCGGATTGAACTTCAGACCTCTCACACACGAAAAAGCGCGTTTACCCTGCACCACGGAAAGTTATAACAGTCTGGAAAAAATCCCCTAACCTTTAAAAACCTTTTGTAGACAAAAAGAACTTGTCCGGGTTTTTTTGTCAACGAAGGGGCAAAGGATATTTTCCGAAGATTAGATAAATTTTTATGAGAGTCCCTTTTTCCGGAAATTTTAAAAGACGACGATTTTGAATTAATAAACGTCCAAGAAATTGATTGCACAATTTAAAATGCTTAAATAGCGAATTTTGGATGACTTTTTTGGGGTTTTTATAACTGGAAAATTTTGCGACTGTTTCAATTGAGTTGGCGGTAAAGTTATTTAAAATGTTGATCGTTTTTTCTTTAAATTATCTACATAAAAAATATTTTTTTGTGTCGGAGAAACTACTCTAGGATTTTTTTTTTTTCTTTTTTTTATAAGGGTGGGGCTTTGATAAAGAAATCAGCACCCCGTATTTTTATTTAAATTTAATGATTTTTTTGAAAAACGTTTTAATTAGATTTTTCGACAAAATATATTAATTTAAAGTAGTAAAAAAATATTAAAATTTTAAATGTACATTTTTTTGGAAAATTCATTTATACCTGGACTCCATCAATGCATGTTTTATAAAAATTTTTATACAGCTATTATTTTTTTAAAGGCAAACTTTTGGCTAGCCCAAAAAACAGAATTTCGTTTTCCCCTTTCCCTTTTTCAAAAGTAGCCTTTTTATTTTTTTACACAAAAGCAAAACAGTTATTCAAATTATGTTTTAAACCGTTTTTCCAAATATTTTTAATAAAAGATAGAGAATAAATGGGTTTCTAAAATGTAAACTAATTATCATATTTAGATAAAGGGGATAAGCCTTTAGTGAAGGTGATTTTTTAACTATCAATAGTCTGAAAAGGGCGGTCGTTTTATTCAACAGGATAAAAAAACTAGAAGTACACATGTCCTACAAAACGTTAATCATAGAATGGCAGAATAAGGAAGGACTGTTTAAGGCTTCTTCTTGAAAAATCCTTTATTATATTAACACAATCATAGATATTGTTAAAGTCAGATATAGGCAGACACTTTGGCCGAAAAAAAATATTATTCACTTTAATATATTGTCAAATAATGTTATAAGAATTAAAACAACATTGTTAAATTTTGTAAGTATTTCCAAATAAGGTATTTATGTTCAAGGTTCTATGACTATTCGTTTAATTTATGACGATGAAGAAGTTTAACATCTGCATGAATGAATAATTTTGTTTGTTAATATGCAAGCTAAATTGTAATTAAGGATACAGAAATGTTGACCACCTTCGCAGCTTGAAGCATATTTATCATACTATCAAATATTATAAGAATCATGCTTCCAAAAGTACTGATAAGAAAACAACGAAAAGGAAAAATAGGTAAGTTCGATTGCTTTAATCACAAAAGTGGCAATATGTCTTTCTATTTGTATGTTGGTTGTATTCATTAACTCCCATAGAGATGAAATTTTCCTTTTTCTAAATACTCGATCAAATATCATTGTCTGGTGTCCCTGTCGAAATGGCTCTAGACTTATGGACATATATTAATTGAGTGCTGAATCAAATATGTCAATCTTTCAGATTAGGCTAACGGTTCTCAATTTACCTAATAACAATAGCAAAATTCTTGTCATAGAATAAGACGGTAATCTATGTCGGCTCAATAATGAACATAGAAAAGTGAACCATCGATCAAAACTGGAACATGAATACGTTGTCGAAGGATAGGACGGCGGTCATTTAAACAGACCATCTACTGAACGATGTATGACTGTAATAATGTAATTTTAACGTTTCATCTACTACCAATCTTCTGACGGCTGTAGAGGGGGCTAGCCGTGATAACGAGGAAGGTTAGACATCCTTGTATGATTGGTTTATACATAATTTATTTTAGTTCGATTGTGTAGGAAGCTATAAGTTTATAGACACACTTTCAAATCCGTTCCTGGAACCAACTAGTACTGAGCAATGGGTGTAAGTAAAGTTTCTTGCTCAAGGAAACAACGACATTTTCCCTGACGGGGTTTGAACCCATGCGGCTAGCGATCATGAGATTACTAGTCCGACGCGTTAACCACTTTACCATGCCGCCACATATACTAGTATGATTGACAATATGAAGGCATTCAAGTTGTACACGGTTGCGGGGATATCAGAGAGTTTTACTAGTAAAATCAGCTTTTCGCTGGATAGTTAAACAAAAACAAATGCATGTAATGCATTTATCCTCCAAATCTGTTTAGCAGACTTACCTGACTTTGATACTCAACAAATCTTTCAAATTTGAAGTAAAAAACTTACCTTTCATAAAAACTGTTTATGAAAAACGCAAATATTACTAAGTTAAAAGGAGATAATAATTAAGTTAAATGAACTTTGTGATAATCTGCTCTTTAAAATGCATTTTAATTTTGATGCTACAAAATTACTCCAAGTTTTTAGTGTATTTCTCATATACTTTTTTGAAACATTTTACCTTTCAAAAACGTAATCAAGAAATTCAATAGTCCAACAGGGGGTGGGGGTGCATAGCTTAAAAATATTATATAGTTACCTGCCGTTGGAGAAATGCATTACAATTTAAAAATAAATAATTCTTTGTGACATAATTGTGGTATCTAATTTTCCCCAGTTTTGTTTTCCCTTTTAACATTATTCATGCAAGTCTCTCTCGGATTACATTTAAAGCGTAATATCAGGCAATTTGATATTTTTACTGGAAATAGCGTAGATGGCAGCAATCTATCTGTCAAATTTAGCCAGTGGCAGTCGTCTTGATTTCTACAAAAGTATCTTTTTTTTTATAAACATTCTTACAAAAGGTGACATATTTATCCAACCAAATACCCTACTGTAATACTCGTAATTCATCGTGAATGATCATTTACACATCATTTCGCTTTTACAAAAGTATGTTTGTGAAAAAATAAGGCTTTTATTTTTCATATGTTGACATTGCTCAGACATTATATCAATACAATCACAACTTTATTTTTCTTCTAATCATTTATGGTCGAACAAATATTCTTGATAAACTTTTGCTTAATGAAATATGTAACCCTCTATACTTTTACTTAAAGCTGCAAGCCTCCAGATAAATAAGAAAGTTAACAAAAATCAAACTTCAGATTATTTGTGAAAGATTTTGAGAATGATAAAACAGAAAAGTCAATTAATATATATTGTACATTCAATGTGCTATCAAAAGCTAAGTTTCCATCTTAATCATCATAATTCTACTGCGTTACTAACGCTTTAAGATCTATTTTTGCATTTTGGACATTTTTTGCGACTGTAAGCGCCGTTTGTTATATGCAAATTAATATTTGATCACTTGACAACATTTTACTTTTAAAAAACATTTTCTAAATTTTCATGAAAATTAGCATAGACCTGGAGGCATACACCGTTGTTATATATATATTGGAACGAAATAGTCACATTATAAATGCTGTTGGAACACATCTACTGATGTATCTTTATTTTAAATATATAAATAAATAAATAAAACAGATTCGTGTTTAAAACGTCCTGTCCTGCTTATACTTATACTAGTAGCACTAGGAGTCCATGTGATATATGTGTCTGCAATTTAATTTGTACGATATATACATGTACATGTATATAACTAAGCACGGTCGTTGAAGTCAGGATTAACAGTTAAATGAATGCTCAAAATATGTCTATTTGTTGTAAATTTCATTACCAAGTCCAATTCAAAAGTTGCACTTTGTCAAATACACCGAATAAATCCTCGGACTGTCTTAGGATATTGACATTATCTCTTAATAAATAAAGTCGTTAGTCTGTTGTAATAGATTTAGTAGAGAAATTTTGTCATATTATTTCCAATTATATGGGGCAAATACGTATGCAAATGTTAGACATATGGAAATTCTTTTGAATGGTCTTTTTAAAGTAATATCTTGCGTGATAACCTTACATACGTATGAACTATTAAATATTAGAAAAAAATGTAACAAGTAATTGTTTATTGCAATACTTAATGAATAGCTATGATTATATGCAGTGATTCAATACAGAATATAAAATGATGGAAAAGACGACCTATAGTTATATTACTTGTAATTAAAATTCTAATATAAAGATGATACGGTTTATACAAATTGGAAAAGAAAACAACTTTCTGGACAGAAATATTTACACGTCTTGCATGTGTATTACAATATGAATACTTTCCTGATATATATCACTTATAAAGTATGAGGGTTTTTTTGTAGAAAGGGTTTGATATATTTCAATAATTTGTTTCATTGTTTCGTTTAATGTGATAGACGAAACAAATCTCTTTTAAAAAAATATTGATATACTATTTAATTGTTAAATTATATAATAATATTTATCTTGACTTCTTACTATTTATCAATATCATTATTTACATGTGGGTAAAAAATAGATAAATACATTATACTTATGTGTGTATATATTTAAATATCTATAATCATAGATCTTCTGTAATTATTTGCATTGTAATTGAATATTATTCTTGTTTCATTATAATTGCATAATTGTTAAAATGTGCTCTTCTTTTGGAGGAAATAATGATATTATTATTATTATTATTATTATTATTATTATTATTATTAAGCACACGCAATCGACCTAAGATAAAAATCTGTATTAACTTAAAGAAATGAAAGTGATCATGAAATCATGATGCATTTTCATAACTAATATTCAACAACTACTACACGGCCATTGCAATTATATTAATATTGACAAATGTACAATGACAAAAGAAAAATATATTTAAATTAATCGATTTTATTAATCCAATTATTCTGAAGTACACATGTACATAAAAATTATATATTAAGTACATTAATTTTTAATTCGACCTCTTTTGTCTCACATATACATTTACTTTTTTCTAATTTGATAAAATCTGAAAAAATAAGGCGATTGTTTGACATGATTTTGATATCATTTCTTGGTAACACCTTCTACACCTGTCCGATCACAAAATATTTCATTATCTAACGTGTACATTATTTAAAACTAACATTAATTTTGGTTTTCATCAGAATCGTGTGATTCGTGCAAAACTCGTCTAATAATTTCAAATACTGGCTGTTTTTGTTCTGCGAATGTTGCATTTTTCATGGTATTTGCTGAGAGTGAACGATGAGGCGGAAGTCTATTTTATGTCACATACAATTAGTTAACCTGTTGTTGTCATGATGTAAATTAAATGTCACGTGACAAAGCTGACAAATCTAGTTACGTTTCTGCAAGGAAGTATTTTGTGGTGTTTATTAACAATAAATATGTCATGTGGATTTGTTATTTTCCTGGTGAACTGTTTTCCAGTTTTGTTGAATCTTTGGGTTATGATGAACTTTAACAGAGCTATTACAAGTTACAAAAATAGACTTGATGGGCATGTCAGTTCTGTTAATAAAATACACTTATTCTGTTTGTCAATAACTTACAATTATTGTTTTATTAAGTTTTAATATTTCAGCAGGTAATTCAATGAAATCCCCAGTGATTTTAATTTTGTAAGACAAAATAATACATGGGGAGGGGGCCCTTCTCCCCTATATGGGTTTTAAAAGGGTAACATTCAACTCTTCATTTTAAAATATTTTGCTGATACAAATGTACCCATGTTTCATTTGGTTGGATTGTAAGACAGCTAGGCACTTTTTTCAGTCATATGGCGATATTCCATGCTACTAGTGTTGGAAGACCTCGGGAATCACCGATGCTTTCAGACGCGACCAGGCACCGGAGTAGAACTATCGGCTTTCTGTTAGTAAGCTGGATAGTTTACTCAACTAAAAGAATAATATATAAAATGTAATTTTTCAAACAATATGTGTTTTAGACTATTTTCTATCAAAATTACGGTTACCATTTACTCGTATTTCCATTTGTAGTTTCGATGCATCTATCAATCATATCTTTATCATCTTTTTATACAAACTATGATTTCAAAGTGCCTGCCATTATTAGCGAAGCTATAATTTTTCCATACTTGGAAAATACACTATAATAAATCATTGTCTGCAATGTAAAATATGGCATCTTGGGGGAAAACAATAATGTTTTGAAAGAGTGTTTGTCATTGAACATAATAAGTTCTTATATTTTATAATTTGTTTTTATATACGGTGTGTATTATGACAGTTTGGAAAGGTTATCCGTGCAGTAAATTAAAAACATCAGTACCTGATGGGAAGAAGAGAAAACTTCAATTTTATAATGGAAATGCAGAGATCAAATAACTACAGATCAATATAGCTAAAACATATACCAACATATGGGATACAATACTTTATTATTGCTAAAATCTAAATTCAAATAAATGTGTTGTATAAATAAAAATTAAATAAAATAGAAACATGAAGCTGCTGTCAAATTTGAAGACACTTTGTGGCGCCGTTATAATCGCAACGACGCTTCATGTCGCAATTGTCGCTAAATGTCTTAAAATAGTTTACCGTTAAATGTCGCAATGAAGGAGTTAAAAAGCGTATCATTTTTCCTAGTTGTTTCGCCAAATATCGCAGTATTACCGCTACATGTCTTAAATTATTTTGCCGCTAAAAGTCGCAATGATGACGTTAAATATCGCACCATTTTCCCTTACCGATAAATATTGCAATATCTAAACTCATATTAAACAACTTGTATTATGACAATATTAAAGTTATGTATGTTATTATTTTGCCACAACAAGCTTACAGTTTTACAAATTTCATTGAATTGATGCAATCATCACCTAAGGTCATGTATGCAAAATAAACCCAATGTTTCTTTATTTTATTTCTTTTTTTTTAGAATATTATAGACGTCCGCTGATGTAGTAGAAATGTATTTTCGAGGTTATCAATGACGACGAAAAATGCGCTAAAATTTGAAAACAGTATGACAGAAAATCAAGCTCACTGTTTTATAATTTTTTATTCGTAATAAAGCTTTATCCACAATTGAGACAGAAAAAATGGCAGAAACTGTTAATGTTAAAGGTGCTTCGAAAAGCTATTTATTGACACGAAGTTTGGACAGAACAAGATTCACTACGACCAAATGTTGGTATGTATGTAAGCAATATGTTATGTCACTCAATAGACGTGGGGTTATTCGTATTATATGTTTTCAGATAATGTGAAATAGCATTGAATTGATGGACTCCGTCTGATTATATTACTGTATGTCACTGTAGTGTTTCTTCCATGCAACTATTGTATTGATAACTTTCCCATCTTGAGAAAATATAACGAACGAAAATTTAAAGGCATATGGTACAGCTATAAATAAAGCTAGATTTAAAACTGTATAATAGTTTAAAATTTCAATGAGCTTAGATCAAAAGTAACTTTGTAAATATAACCACTCTTAACAGCACTGCTAGGAAAATCGTACGACATTTAATGTAACCATTGCGACATTGACCGGCAGGAGATTTTGTGACAATTAGCGGAGTTGCGACATATAACGGCGCCACACACTGGTTCCGATTAATGAACTGATAATTTGAACAGGGTGAGTTTATACGACCTTGACAACAAATGGTTTGCATGCTTAATTAGTAGGTTATGTTATGCTGAGTTACCGCGTATGTAGAAACACGACATGACATGACACGAAACGAAACGACACAATGTCACAGCACACCAATTCCCCGCTATCGAACTCTAAACAGTGGTTTTATCAAGCGATATATTATTTCGATTCTAATGGGACATCAACAAATAAATGCTGACGTGCCTGATATCAAACTAAATTGCACCAAATTCACGTACTTACTTTCAGCGCGTCGCATTTTTTAATGGCTACGTCACATGTCTAACGGAGACGTCACATGTATAAATATAGAACGTCGACAGTGGGATTTTATCAGGAATATCAGGTTTCTGAGTTGTTATAAACAAATATGTATGTATATCAACAAAATATGCATCTGAAATAAAGCTCTCCGTTAAATGATTGACAATCACGTCCTATCCTTAATGTTCTAAAATGCCGTGCGTGTTTTAATTTCAAAGTTAACTGCATCGATTATAATATAAATTATTTTATTGTGGTTATGGAAAGAAGAGTACATTTTGTAGAATTTGTCATCACTGCGATACAGAAATTACTGGAACTTTGGTTACATTCTTATTGTCTCCACAAAAAAATAAAGTTAAACTAGGACAGACAGATAAATATCTTCAATTATCTCGGGACTCATAAAGTTGACGTACGAGGTCAAACTCCATTTTCCTTTCTAAAAAAAAAGACGCAACAATAAACGATAAACGTTATCAAAATGAGACCCCACAAGGGCACTTTCGAAAGTACTGTGAAATGGCTAATCACACACACTGTCTTTCCTGAAAATAAGAACTACAGTATTACTTGAAACAAACTAATGACGGGTACATTTTGACCGAACGTCGGACTGTTAATTACAACAGTATCAGAACATATTTGCTTTCTTAAACGGATTTAACTGTAATTATAAACTGGAAAAGTATTATGATTATTATAATTTTATCAGCGATCAAATGTATCGTACATATCCCGTAACGCAGAATCGTGCGATTCTATGACGAGACGAACACAGTGGTAAGTAAATATAATAGTTAATAAAGTTAAAAAATGAATAAGCACATACGGTTGCTTCATATTTCAAACCTCATTGAAATATTCCGAGAAAGAGTAACGACTAGGATAGCTTATTGAGGGGAATGATTGAGTTTTGTCGTTATGTTTTTGTTTCTTTGTTTGTTGTCTTTTTTTTTTACATACCTGCGTTTTTTAACATTACGTGTTACTGGATATAAACGGTGAACAGAATTACAGTAACTTCACTTAAGCGAACACGGTTATAGCGACTGTCCGATTATTATGGCTGAAATTTTGCCCTTCTTTATTAACAAAAATATACTGTTATGCGAACACGGTTATAAGGAATTATCGCTTATAAAATAACGTCATTTCTCAGTCCCAATTTAGTCAAAAGCTTTTATAACGAACTCCAAATATCGGCTATCCGTAAATAGATTTCCTGCATTTTCATTGGCACGTATTAAAATTCGTCTGAATGTACCGTTTATTTATAACAGCTGTGAAAATGAATTTTGTATAGCAATACATAATACTTTTCTATTTAGAATATTTTAGCATTGAGTTCTTGTCACCAGATAAAAGTTGCATTCCTTTTATTCTATTATTTCTTTTCTTTATTAGTTTTGCTCGAGTAAAATAATTATGATAATTTACAATCGGTTCAACATAATCACGCATGCTTTTCCTTGCTAATCTATTGCTATTGGAAAACTACGCTTGAGTGAAATGAAAAGAAATATATATCTTTCATACGTAAATGTCACCCGTACAATATTATAGAAGATATTCAATATAAAAGGAAGGGGAAAATCGAAAATTTTTGTTTTTATTCTTAGAGGACATGGAAAGAAAACGAAAGCACTGAGTTTAGAAAACAAAATATGATATATGACAAATTGAGAAAGGGAGTAAATACTAGAATTTTAAAAATTCCAAAAAGTAAGCTCTCGTCCTATGACTATTTTTTTTCTTAAAACTAATGCTCTTCAAATGGAGGGAAAATGGTGAAAATCTAATTCGTTATATAATTAAATCGTTCGCTATATAAAATCTCCTGATACAAGAACTAAATTCGCTTTATGCTTACAAGAAACTCCATCCTGTATATGTGGAGCACACATTGAAAAATCAGAACACTATTTTTTAAATGCAAATTATAAAGTGAGAAAGAGAACATTTGTTTTTTAAAACAAGATTTTCATCCTTTAGAGTACGAAAACTTAATGTTTGGAATAGAAGGTCGATCTGAATCCGAAAATGAAATTCTTTTTAAAGAAGTACAGACTTTTATTAAATCAAGCAAGAGATTTAATTGAATAAAATCATATATTTGTTTAAAACTGCTGAAACATTACTTTAAATTAAGCAGGGCTTTGTGCGGTGAATATTTTTGTATTTATTTATTTATTTATTTAATTAATAGTATTGTTATATTTTTTGTTGCAGTTTGTGTAACTAATACAAGAATTGTGGTATATTTTCATTCTATTATATATAATTTATTCCTTTCTAGATAAATGTTTGAGAGTGACGTTTTCCGGACATTTTAATGAAAAGATAAACGTCGCAAAAACAAACCTTTGAAAAATTAATTGCACAATAAGTTAATATTCAAATGATCGAAATGTTAGCATGACACGAGTTTTCGGGTTTTACAGCCAAAAGCGCCGGTAAATTTTAATGACAATATCCATTTTTTGTATCATTATAAATGTCAAACGAACGTCGCGTTCTAAAGCTGCGGGCTGTGGCGTTTTTCATGGTTTTTTAAAGATGGTCTGAGATGGTATTTGATGTCATTAAAATATAATTCATGAGCCTCGTATATCATTACAGGACGAATTTTATCAAAATGATATTTAAATGACATAAAATATGAAGGTGTATGGTAAACATAATAATGGTAAAGTTTTTTTGTTTTTCTTTTAATTTTTTAGATAGAATAACCTTTAAATCTGACAATCTACCATGTATCTTTGTGTAAACGTCTAAAGGTGATTTATCTATAATACAACGTGTTTTGCTTTTAATAAGATTTTTTTTAAAAACCAAATTGTTATAAAAATAAATACAGTTTGAATGCATTTTTACTAGTACTTGCTTAATTCGGAATAGATAAGAGGGGGTCAATATGAAGAAACAAATTATAAGATAGGATAATTAACAAGGAAAGGCGGGGTTCAATGAACGCAACAAAACAGGAAATAATAACGAATTGTTATGATGATATTTTTAAATTTTAATAAAATCTATATTTTCAAATGAATAAAATTTTCCTTAGTGAGTGAACAGTTAATTTTTTTTAAATTTCGTCTATTTTAACTTTGATTCCAATGGTAAAGTTAAAAAGAAGAAAAAAAAGCCCATACCCCGTCCATGATAATTGGCCGTGAAGTACAATGAGTACACACATATTAGACATTTAAATAGAGATCAAAAACATATGTTTTCCAACTTAAAAAAAAAAATTACTAAAATTAAAACTGTTATAAAAGTTTTTAATTTTTTTAAAATTTGTAGATTTATATTATTAATTTGTTATTTTATATAGCTTTTATTTTTGTATTACCAAAGGCACTGAGGGGGAGATATTTTAAAAACGAATCAAGTAGCCACTTGTGGTGGATATGTCGAGATACTGGGACTTTGACTTTTAAGGGCCGTAGGCTGATTCTTTTTATTAGTTGGCGTGCTTAAAATACTACTTATGCTGTTTTTTCGTTGTTTTCATTAAATGTATCTAAAAATATAATTTTTTGTCGAGAGTAAAAGTATTCCCTTATGGGAATTTTCTCTTTCGTTTTTTTAATTTTCAGGGGGTGTCATAAAAAAAGAATCACTCAACCCCCGTATATTGTTTAAATAAGAAGGATTTTAAATCTAATTTTTTTCAGCAAATATACAAGTTACAAATGAAGGAAAAGCATATAAAAATTATCATGAAACATTTTTCGACAACTTTTAAATTTTTTTAACGGGGGGATCTGTCATCATTTTTTCATGTAATTTTAAAAATGTTTAAAATGCAAAATTTATTTTTAAAAAGGCAAAACTTGTTGGCTATTAATCAAACGGAAATTTGTCTTTTTCCTTCCTTCTTGAAAGAAGGCCGTATTATTTCTACACAAATGCAAGGCAGATTATTCATTTAATTAGTATTTAAACCGTTTACCAAATATTTTTAATAAAAAAAGATAGAGAAGGGAAAAGGATTTTCCCAAAAAAGTAGACTAAATTATTCAGTAATGGTTTTAAGGGCTTTTAGGGGATGGTTTATTTTTTTAATCATTAATAGTCTGAAAGGGGTCGTTTTATTCAAAAGATAAAAAATAGAAATACCTTCCTCAAAACGTTAATTTAAAAGGCAAATAGAAGGGTGTGTTACCTTTTTCTAGACAAATCTTTTATTTTTATTAAACCAAAACATATATATTGTTGAAGTTACATATAAGTATTTATAGTCAGACACTGTGGCCGAAAAAATATAAGACAATTTAATATACTATCAAATCATGTTATATAAATAAAAATAATTGTGTGTGTTAAAATTTTAAACAAATTTAAATTAAAAGGAACGAAATGTTGACCACCCGCGTTGAACTATTATAAATACTTCAAATATTATAGAAATCATGCTTCCCAAAAATTGTAAAAAAACAAAGAAAAGGAAAAAAAGGTAAGTTCGATTTCTTTAAAACCAAAAGTGGGAATAAATTTTTTATTTGTATTTGGGTTTTATTTATTAATCCCCAAAAGATGAAATTTTCCTTTTTCTAAAAATCGATCAAAATCATTTTCTGGTGTCCCTGTCGAAATGGCTTAGACTTATGGACATATATTTTAAATTTAGTGCTGAAAAAATATGTAATCTTTCAGATTAGGGTAACGGTTCTCAATTTGCCCAATAAAAAAAGCAAAAATTCTTGTTATGAAAAAAGACGGTAAAACTATGCCCGGCTCAAAAAGAAAATTGAAAAGTGAACCCTGATCAAAAAGGGAAAATAATAGTTGTTAAGGACGGGCGGCGTTCATTTAAACAGACCATCTACTGAACGATATATATTGTGATTATGTAATTTTAACGTTTCACCTCCCAACATTTCTGACGGTGTAAGGGGACTACCCGGGATAACGAGGAAGGTTTAGACATCCTTGCATGATTGGGTTTATACAAAATTTATTTAGTTCGATTGTTGGAAGCTATAAGTTTATAGACACACTTTCAAATCCTTCCGGGAACCCAACTAGTACTGAGCAATGGGTGTAAATTTTTCTTGTAAAGGGAAACAAGCATTTTCCCTGACGGGTTTGAACCCATGCAGCTAGCGATCATAATTACTAGTCGACGCGTTAACCACTCGACCATGCCGCCACATTACTGGTTATGATTGACAATATGAAGAATTAAAGTTGCACACGTTGCGGGTTTTTCAAGAGTTTACTAGAAAAATCAGCTTTTCCTTGATAGTTAAATAAAAACAAAGCATTTAATGCTTTTACCCTCTTTTTAACAACTTACCTGACTTTGATACCAACAAATTTTTTAAAATTTTGAAAAAAAAAATTGCCTTTCATAAAAACTTTTATAAAAAAAACGAAAATATTACTAATTTAAAAAGGGGGAAAAAATAATTAAGTTAAATAAATTTTGTGAAAATCTGCTCTTTAAAATGCTTTTAAATTTTGATCCAAGTTTTTAGTGTTATTTCTCATATACTTTTAAACATTTTACCTTAAAAGTTTAAAAAGTTAATAAAAGAAATTCAATAGTCCAACAGGGGAGGGGGATGATGTTTTAAAAATTTTATATAGTTACCTCCGTTGAAAATGCATTAAAATTTAAAAAAATAAATAATTTTTTTTGTGACTAATTGTGGTATTAATTTTCTCCAGTTTTGTTTTTTTTTAACATTATTCATGCAAGTCTCTTCGGATTACATTGAAAGCGTAATATCGGGGCAAATTTGATTTTTTTACTGGAAATACTGATGGCAGCAATCTATCTGTCAAATTTAGCCAGTGGCACTCGTTTTGATTACTACAGAAGTATCTTTTTTTTTAAACATTTAAAAAAGGTGAATTTTTCAAAAATACCCCCCTGTAATACCGTAATTCATCGTGAATGATCTTTAACATCATTTCGCTTTTAAAAAAGTATGTTTTGTAAAAAAAAATTTAAGGGTTTTTTTTTTCATATGTTGAATTGCTCAGACATTATATCATACATCACAACTTTTTCTTTAATCATTTATGTCGAAAAAATATTCTGATAAAACTTTTGCTTAATAAATATGTAACCCTATACTTTTACTTAAACGAAAGCCTCCAGATAAATAAGAAAGTTCACAAAAATCAAACTTTAGATTATTTGGAAAGATTTTGAGAAAGATAAAAAGATAAATCGATTAAAAATTTTATTGTACATTCAATGGCTTTAAAAAACTAAAATTTCCATCTTAACATCATAATTCTACTGCGTTTTCTCACGCTTTAAATTATTTTTGCATTTTGGACATTTTTTTTTTGGGCTTAAGCGCCGTTTTTTATATGCAAATTAATTTTTTTGATCCTTGAAAAAACATTTTTTTTTTAAAAAAAAATTTTCTAAATTTTTTTGAAAATTAGCATAGACCCGGAGGGATACACCCTTTTATATATATATTGGAAAGAAATAGTCACATTATTAATGCTGTTGAAACATCTGCGTGATCTTTTTATTTTAATATATAAATAAATAAATAAAACAGATTGTATTTAAAAACGTCATGTCCTGCTTATACTTATATTTTTACACTAGGAGTCAATATGATAATTTTGTCTGCAATTTAAAAAGTGTACGATATATACATGTACAACTTACTGTAAGTATATCACTAAACAGACCTTAAGTAAGGGGTATAACGTTAAATGAATGCTCAAATATATCTTGTTTAAAATTCATTTTTCAAATCCAATTAAAAATGTGTTCTTTTTCAAAAGCACCCAAAAGTCTTTTGGGTATGAATTATCACTTTATAATAAAATCATTAGTCGTTTTAAAAAATTTGGGAGAGAAATTTTGTCATATATTTCCAATTATATTGTAGGTAAAGTAACATTGGAAATTTTCTTTTTTGCTTTCTAAAGTAATTTCTTCGCAATAACCTCACATATGATATATTAAATATTAGAAATAAATATAATGTTAATGTTTATTCAACACTCAATTAATAGCTATGAAAATATGCAGTGATTCAATTAAGAATATAAAATTTTGGAATAGCGACCTTTTAAAAATTAAAATCCTAATTTTAAGGATGATATGGTTTTTTACTAATTTGGGAAAAGAAAACAACTTCCCGGACGAAAATGACCTTTTGTATTACAATATGGAAAATTTCATGTATATAATTGCAAAGTATGAGTTGATTGTAGAAGAAAAAATTTAAAAAGGTTTACTTTTTAAAATTAAAAAAAATGAAAGATTATTTGCGGCAGTCCGAATAACTAAAATTCTTGCACTGATAAAACCCTTTTTTTCCCTAAGTAAAAAAAATTAACGAACAGAAACTTTTTTTTATACTTTCAAAATACATGGCATAACAAAAACAATCAATCAACTATATTAAATATAAGTCACATTCCATAATAATATCATAGTCAAATTAGCAAAGCATATTTTTTTTGCTTTAAATTTAAAAAATTCCCCTTAACACAAATTATATCAAAAAATTAACAAAAACAAAAAGTAATCTATGGCCCCCTATTCAGAATCAATACTTTTACTCACACCCATATAATTTCCTAACGGTCAGGACAGTCCTCAACCTTTCAGTTTAAGTGGGAAATCAGGTTTAAAAAATAAAAGTCAGTGATCAGGAAATTTTAAATCTGTGAGGAAAAGGAGGGGGGTACCTTTTAGATATCCTCAGAATACCACTTATTTTGATTTATTTATTTTGAATTAAAATTTTTTCCCATTTAATTTAAAAGGCATATGAGAAACTGAGGGGATTTTAGGAAATAAATGCTAAAAACTAACGTAGGGATAGGCGACCCCCTTTTAAATTTATGTCAGAAGTTGAAAATTTTTTCAGAAATTTTTTTTTTGAAAGGAGTGACCGGAATGATACAAAGTATAACTATTAAAAAAATAACATATCTACTTTGTATGAAATTTAAAAAATGTTTTTTTTTTATTTATAATGAGACGTGTACCTTGTCAATTTTTCTTATATCAAATTTGAGCATAGTACATCTTT